>NC_134484.1:31919024-31986524 GCF_040206685.1 Ascaphus truei
TGACTGACATACAAACACACACACACACACTGACTGACACACATACACACACACACGCACTGACACACTGACACACACTGACACACACACACACACACACACACACACACACACACACACACACACACACACACAGACTGACTGACATACATACACACACACTGACTGACACACATACATACATACATACACACACACACACACACACACACACACACACACACTGACTGACACACATACACACACACTGACACACATACACACACTGACTGACACACATACACACAAGGAATTCACACTTAGTGCAAATAGCTAATAAAGGGGATGTGTGCCGAGCACGCGCATTATAAGTCAAATTTATTTGCATTTTGTCAATGAAATTGTATTTTGATTTTTAATTAAAACATCACCAATACAAATACAATTTCTGTGACAAAAGTCAAAGAAGTTTCACTTACTATGCGCATGCACAGCACACACAGCTTTTTTTTTTTTTTAATAACCTATGTATTATTATAAGAAACATCTTTAGAAAAAAAATACATTTAAATCATATCTTGCTTCTCACCACTGTACACAATGTTTAAACATGGTAAATTAGGAACTGTGTAATTAGATGTATTAACATTAAAATAATGGGTAAACAAATTATATACAGATGACAAAATATAATTAACTACAAAATGGTATTATTGCAGCGTACATGCAATGACACACGCGGGGTCTCTTGACAAGGCTTATTTATTCAGCCTTAAAACATACAGCACACAAAACAAAATAGCTTTTCTTCAGCAAAAAAACAAACAAAAAAGCTTATCTTCAGCATGGCAAACAAAGCAGGTTCTCTTTAGCATGCAAACAAAACAGGTTTTCTTCAGCATGCAGGACACAACAGTTCATCAAAAAAATGTACTTTGCAAACAGACCTTATATCAGTAATCTCTTCAGTAACTCACTCCTGTCTCCTGACCAGCCAACTGCATGTGTGCACATCCTGGGGTTTTTAACACACCTTGATTAGGCAGCTGGGATTCAACTAATTGCCATGAGCTTCCCAGCTGAAGTTAACCTCATCACTGCAGACTAAACATATGTCTGCCAGGCATATAGCTGGTGGCTTTTATTCACCCTGTCACAGGTATATACAGAAATAGTCCTCTTTGGCGCTCAAATCTTGGTGTCTGATGTCGTTTTTTTTCTCCAATGGATATATGCGAAATGAGATGACAACAATACATGTGCTTCAATACATTGTAGAACAGTATATTCTTTTAAACATTAATGTGTATTTTTCACAAAGTGAAGCGACCTTGTCAGATCCCCCAAGATGTGAACCCTAGGATACCTTACATAGGTGAATATAGGGTATAACTGTAAGAGTGTTATGTATTCTCCAGTAAACCTTATATCCAAATGGTGCTGGTTACACAGTGGAAACACACCATGGTTGTAGTGGAAAATTAGTGATAGAAAAACTCAACTTATAACATATTGATATCTTCAGCATAGCTTATGCTGAATGAAGAGATCTTGCCCCATAATCCATATGAAAAAGAAATGGATAGCAACCATAGAACAATAACGTATGAAAAATTCTTTGCTAAAAAACAACTGGAAATACACTCACAAATTCCCTCTTAAAATCGCGCAGTGTGAAAATGATAGTTTGACAGATTACAAAAGTTGTGTATATACATACATAACTTAATATGCAGAGCTAAGCAAGACAATCCGCAAACGCATAACTGAACATGTAAGAAAATGTAATTGTGATATGTTGAAGACGATTGAAGATGACATAAGTGTAAAGAAGACGAAACAGCGACTCATGATTGGGAAGAAGCAAATCATTGTATTCAACCAAGACGATAGATCAACAGTAAAGACTGTGCATACTGTATATCATAAAGAGAGTTGAGTAATTCTATATGAAATTGTACGAGATCACAGATACAGTAGCCCAGGGTATAATCAAGCAGAAGACAAGCGAGAAGAAACCACCAATAATGTATCATGAGTTAATCCCCCCTCCCCAAAATAAGTGGCAACGGCAATAAAATCCATGAAGAATGGGAACTTCTGGGGAAGATAGAATTATAACTGAAATCTTAAAAGAACCTGAGGAAGTAGAGATAATCCTTGCAAAAAACTGTTTACATGATGCTTGAAGAACAGGAAATATCCAGAACAATGGAGTAATGTCATCCACAAGGAAGGAGACAAAGACGACCTCAAGAACTACAGACCACTCAATATATTAGCAGCTATGGCAAGGAGCACCTATAAATCAAATAACTAAAATCTCAATACAGAGCGAAGCTTAACTGCATAAATTTAGGTGAACGCAATAAGCATTCAAGTTATCATAGTGTGGGTGTGAAAAACATCTGTGTAGTTGTCTGCAGCACGTAACAAGGTCTTACACCAACAATCACAGGTGTGTGAATCTGATGGTATACAGTATGCTACACAGTTTTCAAAACAATAACGCAAATTAGCATCAGTGTGAAGCATTAGATACTTGAAGAAATCTTGAGTCGCTGAAAGGAGCACCTCTTCCTTTTGGGGCACGAAAAAAAGGTTACTCTGCCCTCCCCTCCAGGGTGCTGATCTTGCAAAGCCCCTGCTTGGACCATTGGATCTCATAACCCTATTACTGAATCTATCGGCTTGAGTCGTAGAACCGTAAAAACTCCTTGGTCTTCTCTCGATACAAAAATAAACGCTTTTCTCCTGATGTTTTTTCAATTATGGTATCCAATTGTTTACCAAATAGTAATTGAGCTTGAAAGGGTAATACACAAAGGTTATTTTTTAATGCGGAATCCGCACTCCATGATCTAAGCCATCTTGCTACCACCGACAATACAATGGACCTAGCAGATAGTCTGACCACCTTGATTAGAGGTTCCACTAGATCTACATCAAAAGTAGAGGATTCCTCTGCTTCCATCTCTTCATCTGAGGATTGAAATGTCATGTCCATAGATCTGATGTGATCCTCTGAACCTTCTGAGGAAGAATCTACTGGTCTGTCTAAACTGGTATAGGACAGTCCTTTTCTGACCCTTACTATTGATTGAGAGGCCATCTCAATGCAGAGTTACCGCCTCTTTCATCCAACAAACACTCAAGACATGTTTACTGTTGGTTCCTTTGTGGCCTCTTTATGACATGCTTCACATATTTTCTTATGCTCCAATGCTGGATTCTTGTCACATGCTAGACAATATTTTGTCTTTTTGGTGGCCTATTTCCTTGTGGCAGGCTCCACGGGTCTGACAGTTGTTTATTCCAATTGCGCACCTGGAGCACAGAGACAGATATTTTATATGAAATCCCGCCGTCTCTTTGCCATAAATTAAAGAAAAATATTTGAAACTATTTTAAAACTATACTAAACTAATATTGGGTTTAGCCTATTTGCTAGGATTCTGTAGTAAATTTTTTAAGTCTGAATTTTTAAGGCCTTGAACCTATCCCTTTCACCCCCGAAATAAAATTATTACAAATTAACTTTAGTTTTAAATGGAGCTACTCAGAAATCAAATATCTGGGAGTCAAAATATCTAATTCATACGAATCTTTATATAAATGTAACTTTCCTTCCCTCTTTGCCAAAATTAAAGACGACCTAGAATGTTGGAACAGATACCAAATATCGTGGCTGGGGAGAGTAGCATCGGTTAAAATTAATATTCTCCCTAGACTCCTGTACTTCTTCCAAACTCTACCAGTCAATGTACCCTTGTCGGAACTCAAAAATTTACAAAATAAACATTTCCAATTTATATGTAGAAACAAAAGACCAAGAGTGGCAAGGTCGGTAATGTTAGCATCTAAGGCGTGTGGAGGCCTGGGAGTACCAGATATTATTAAATACTATTACTCAGCCCACATAAAACAAGCAGTGCTTTGGTGTAACAATCCAGTGTCGTGTTGCTGGTTGGAGATTGAGTCCTCCTATGTCACTCCCCTCACTCTCGCAGCGATCCTATGGTCCCGAAGGGGGTAGGGGGAGGTGTTCCGGGCAAGACAGGCCTGGGAGCAATGAGGTGTACGTGGAAGATATGGACCAAAGATAAAGAAAAATATAAATTGACAACTTCTCCTTCCATATTGACTCCTATTTTTGGTAATCCGGATTTCCCTCCGGGTTGCACCACCAATGATTTTAAACATTTTAAAGAGGCCAATGTCCAAAAAGGTGGCGGATTTAATGGATAAAGGCTCAATAATATCATTCAAAGATCTTCAACAGAAATTCCAACCCCACCACTTTCTGCTATTTAGCTTTCTTCAGATCAGACATTTTATATTAGCTATACCCCAAAAACTAAATTTACAGAACCAACAAAATTTGAAAAGTTATATAAGAAGGGTCTGATATCGGAGATCTGCTCGGGAATATCACTGCCAATAGTAGCCGTCAATCAGAGATATATGAAAAAATGGGCTGAGGACCTCAATACGGAAATAGATAAAGATGACTGGGGACTGGGAGGATATCTGGGAATCGGCAGCCAAAACTTCAATTTGTACTACTATAAAAGAAAATATATACTGTATAAAATACTATTTCAATGGTACCTAACCCCGAGTAGGCTGAGCCAGATCTCCCCTGGCTACCCGACCACTGCTGGAGAGGATGTGGTCAGAAAGGAGATCTGGTACATATCTGGTGTTTTTGTCCCCAGATACAGATTTTCTGGAACATGATTAGAACTATGATTCAAGATGTTACTGGGGAAAGCATAGAGATGGACCTGCTGTCCTTTCTACTAGCGAAGCCCATAGGACTCCTGACCCCTCAAAGGAAATTGGCGGCATTCATTCTCACCGCAGCACGCTGCTCAATAGCAGCTGAATGGAAAAAACTGAAAGCCTCATCAAAACAAACGGTTATCCGCAGAACTAAGGAAGTCAGAATGATGGAGCTCCTCTCAGCCCTCCTAAGCCAGAAAACAGAACAGTATTATAAAGGTCTGGGACGCTTGGCCTGAGAACTAGAAAAATAGAGCCCAGGAATATATCTCAACCAAAGGGAAAACCTAGTACCGGAGTCGACGCTGGGGAGATAAAGGGGATGAGCCCCTTCCCTTGTCTCCCTTTCCTTCCCCCCCTCCCTTCTTACCCTTTCCTATCCCTCTCTTTTTCTGTTCTTTTCTCCCCTTTCAAGTAATAAAGCGATTAAAGACTTTGAAGGTATCCGCCTCCCGATCGGAGGCCTAGAAGTATCTAAATGTTCTAAAGCTAAGATGGAGCTTGTGTTTGCTTTAATGAAATGTCTTAAGACCTTATGACCAGATTATATGTTTAAATACAAAGAAAGATAGTTCTGTTGTTCGAACTAAATCTATGTTGTTCTGTTGTCACATTAAGACCTGTTTCAAAGTCTTAATGTGATACTACAAAAAACAATAAAAACGTTTGAAAAAAAAAAAAAACTATACTGAACTCCCTTGGGGTTACCTTGGCACATAAGTACCAGAAATCTTGAATGAGGCAGTATCCGTAGTTGGAAGAACCGATCCTCTTGCAGGTATCTCACTAACACTGCATTGAGAGTTCTGTGCTTTTTTGCAGAGAAAATCTGACGTCATGAGAGCACCACCCTGCAAATTCATGTGTGCACACGCAGAAATCCGTCCGCACGTACCGCTGATGTATGGAGGGTTAGGCAGCATAGCATGAGCGTAACAGCCCTCATGGTGTCCTATGGAACCAGCACCTGAACTGTTGGGCATACCCTTTTACCTCCCTCCTGATCGCATTCAGCATAGCTGCCGTCGGAACAACTTTGTAGCCCTGGCTCACATCAGAGCCCCCCTGAAATGCAAAACCCAGAAGGTTTGCGGATCTCGGGGGCCTTCAAAGGGGAGAGAGGCGCAAAAATTCAACTCGGCTCAACTGCAAGCAGTCAGGTAAGCCCCAAAATACTAACAAAAAATCCCAGAACTCCTAACTTTGAAACTCCGCTTGGTAGGAAAAAAAACAAAAAAAAACCACTACCTGCGAGGAGTGGCTATATGTAGGGCCTCCTACATGTGTAAGGCTGAGGCCCCAGTACCTCCACTGCACGTGCGCCCGCGAGACTGGCGGCGCATGCAACGGATTCCCCGGTCTGCAGTGAGCTGCAGGAAGAGAGGCCAGGGGGGCGTGGCGGGGGCGTGGCGGGGGAGTGACGGGGGCACGGCCATGATGCCACCCGGCAGGTTCACCCTCATTGGCTGAACCATCGGGGGGCGTGGCTTAGCGCTCCGTCGCGAGTCCTGCTCTCAATTCTATTGAGAGCAGGAGCAACTCTCGCCACAGCGCTGCAGCCCCCCCTCACAGCGGGGACCAGGCCTTAGTCTTTAATTTGTCCTATCCCAGCTAGAAGATGGGACTTAACAAATTGGTGCCCAATGCCAGAGAGATGATCAAGAAAGACCAATCAAGAAACATAAATCCAAACTCTGAAAAGCTAATCAACCAAATAGATGGCAGAGCAGACTAGCTTCGGCACAAAGATACGGCAGTGAGTACCAGCTTCTCCACAAAAGAAGTGGCAGAGGGTACCAGCTTCTGCACAAAGACGGTAGTGTGTTCAGGCGGGTGCCCAAATAGGTAACAGAGCATTTAGGCTTCAGGTTACAATTAGATTGTAAGATTTTCGGGGCTGGGACTCCTTTTCCTAATGTTACTTTTATGTCTGAAACGCTTCTTGCCATTGTGTTATTTGTTATTTACATTATTATGTCACGTGTATTAATGATGTGAAGCACTATGTACATTAATGGCAATATATAAAGATATACGTGCAGGTGGTCCTCGCAAGCCGACGTTTCCCTTTATGACACATGGCATATCCAACGCTTTACAATGCAACCCTATGGCCCGTTTCCCGACATCTGAATGTGTTATCCGACGCCTGAATGCGTTATCCGATGCTCCCCGCCACTGATTAACATGGGCCTCACTTTACAACGGTTTGACTATCCAACGCTATTTCCAGAATGGATTCTGTTGGATAACCGAGGACTGCCTGTACATACACAAATATAATGGCACCGACTCGGGACAGGCCGGCAGAGTGCTCTGATCAGGCAGCCTCTGCACAGACAGCTGAGAAACATATGTCTTTATGTATGTATGTTTTTATTTATATAGCACCATTAATCATGCAGTCTATATCTTGGCTCACAAGCTGGAGGCCCAATAATCACACAGGTAGTTGCCAATTAGCCTGAACATCCTCATGTAACAGAATGGGGCCACAGCTGTCAGAAAAAGTAAGAAAACATTTTCCTCCTGCCACACAAAAAAGTAACATAAGGCTTTCCTGGAACCAGTTTGTTTTTCTCCCTATCCTGTGACTCCTGTTACTTCTCTGTGCAATGATGCTATTATGTAACTTATTTCCCTCCCTGTCTGCCTGTTGCCTAGCAACTACTGCACAGCCTCATGTTGGTATGTCCCAGCACACCTGGCTGTATGGTTTCTCCTGGCCATATTTCCTGCGTCTACAGGCAAGTTTACTTCCTTTTTGGAACCAGTAGCCTTCAGGAGCAGACATTTATCCCATCTCCTGGTAGAATTGTCTTAATTTACCTCTCCCTCACTTATGCCACTTACCCAGTTCCCCTCCTTTGTTGTTATTGTTTGCCTTTACAATAAAAGAACAAAAAGAAAGAAGGACTCAGTGTGCATATAAGGGGTGTGAGTTAACTACCTGCCACAGTGTGCAGGAGTCAGAATAAAGGCACTTAGCTGCTTCTGAAGTACACATACCATCAAATCCAGTTTTCCTTTAGTAACATGAGGACTCTCCATAGAGGATCTAATAGATCTTATATCATTAAAAGGCATAACCTGCCACTGGTACACTGGCGACACACTTTATTCGAGCACGGCTAGTCCCGCGAATTCGGGTATACTCGGGTGTATTCAGGTTTCTGATAGTTTTCTGCCAGAGTGCATTGCGTTATTTTCCGGCAGGAATTTAAGCTTTTTATTCCGGCTGGTTACAATACTGCAATGCCGTCAAAATACACATGGTGGCGCTTGCGAGCTGTTCTCTGTGAAGCCGTCCCCTATAATGAATTGTAATGCAGAATACTGTATACTGTATAAATATATATATATATATATATATATATATATATATATATATATATATATATATATATATATATATACTGTATAACAACAACCCCTGTAAGCCCTAACATACAGTACTGTACAGTACTGTACTGTACTGTATATGCACATACATACATGATACTACTGTATGGGCGGCGGGGGCGAGATGTGTTTGCAGCAGAGAGAGATCCGCTGCTCTCTCTCTGCGCAAACATCCGCACATTAAAAATTATTTGAAATACATTTTTATTGATAGTGTAGATGTGCAGGGGGTCTCCGGAGCTGAACCGCGTTGGTTTTAGGTCTGGGGACCCCGTGCCCCCCGAGATACAGGCCCCTTTAGGGGGTGCCGGTATCCCTCTGCGTTTAAAGGTCCCGATCACGTGACCGTGGCCTGTAAACCAAGCAGAGCAGAGGGATACCGGCACCCCCTAAAGGGGCCTGTATCTCGGGGGGCACGGGGTCCCCAGACCTGAAACCTGTGCGCTTCTGCTCTGGAGACCCTCTGCACATGTACAGTATCAATAAAACACATACAATATACTGTACAGTATAAATAAACACTCGTTATTTACCTTAGCGTCTATGCGCTATGGTAAAGAAGCATTATTTTAATAATATTGTACAGTGAGCAGGGGGTTCCCTGAGCCAGAAATTAATGCTCAGGGAACCCCCCCCCCCCCTGCTCCTGATCAATATTATTAAAAATACGGAAAATGCTGCGTCATTACCATAGCGGATAGCCGCTAAGGCAATGAAGGGGTTAACCCACCGTGCCCGCTTTATTGTGTGTAGTGGGGATGGGTGAGGGGGGTATTTGGCCCTTGGTGTGAGTTTAGGACTTGCGGGAGGGGGGGGGGTTGCGGGTGCACTTAACCCCTTCACGACCGTAGCAGTTAATACCGCTACGGTCATGAAGGGGTTAAGCCCTCCCGCTACCCCCCCCCCCCCCGCAAGCCCTCCCCAACCATCGTTGGGGCGAATACCCCATTCACCCACCCTCCCGCAACCCACAACAATAAAATACACACAGCAGCCGCCAAAAAATAAATAAATAAATGACAATAAATACATTTGAAATACATTTTTATTGATAGTGTAGATGTGCAGGGGGTCTCCGGAGCTGAACCGCGTTGGTTTTAGGTCTGGGGCCCCCGTGCCCCCCGAGATACAGGCCCCTTTAAGGGGTGCCGGTATCCCTCTGCGTTTAAAGGTCCCGATCACGTGACCGCGGCCTGTAAACCAAGCAGAGCAGAGGGATACCGGCACCCCCTAAAGGGGCCTGTATCTCGGGGGGCACGGGGTCCCCAGACCTGAAACCTGTGCGCTTCTGCTCTGGAGACCCTCTGCACATGTACTGTATCAATAAAACACATACAATATACAGTATAAATAAACACTCGTTCTTTACCTTAGCGTCTATGCGCTATGGTAAAGAAGCATTATTTTAATAATATTGTAAAGTGAGCAGGGGGTTCCCTGAGCCAGAAATTAATGCTCAGGGAACCCCCCCCCCCCCCTGCTCCTGATCAATATTATTAAAAATACGGAAAGTGCTGCGTCATTACCATAGCGGATAGCCGCTAAGGCAATGAAGGGGTTAAGGCATAATAAACAATTAATACATTCAATACATATTTTTCACGTCTGTGTTAAAACTCCCTGCCTTCTCTCTAATCTATGTAAAAACCCCTCCCCCTATTCTCGCTTTTAAAACGCCCTGCCTTCTCTCTAATCTATGTAAAACCCCCTCCCCCTATCCCCCTATTGTGTGTGTGCGTTAAGCTTCCCTGCAAGCTATGTAAAAAAAACCTCCCCCTATTGTGTGTGTGTGTTAAATCTGCCTGGCCTGTGTTTCTGAGTGCTGAGTGCTCTGCGTTAAAGGCCCCGATCACGTGATCGCGGCCTGTAAACCAAGCAGAGCAGAGGGATACCGGCACCCCCTAAAGGGGCCTGTATCTCGGGGGGCACGGGGGCCCCAGACCTGAAACCTGTGCGCTTCAGCTCCGGAGACCCCCTGCACATCTACACTATCAATTAAAATGTATTTCAAATGTATTTATTGTCATTTATTTATTTATTTATTTAGATTTATTTATTAATTGTGCTGCTGCTGCAAGTCGTAAACTCACACCAAGGGCCAAACACCCCCCTCACCCCCAATAAAAAAAATTCACGCACAGCAGCCCCAAAATTAATAAATACATCTAAATAAATAAATAAATACATGAAGAGAAATAAATATATACTGTACAGTATATACTTTGTATATATATACACTGTATATATATATATATATATATATATATATATATATATATATATATACACACATGATGAACCAATAGTACAAATACATGTACTGTAGAATGGTTATCAAAATCATACTGTCCTACAGATAACGCTTCTCTATACAGACAATAATAATAATCCATTTAATAATCCTAACTTATTTTACAATATAAAACATAACATTACAATCCACACAGTACATTGCATTTACATTGTATACTGTAAATGATGCATAGCATTAAATCTATGCACCATATACAGTACTGTACATTCTGCAAATGAATGTTAACAATATAATTGCAAGCTACTCTACCAGTAAACACAAACACTTCCAAACAAGTCAACTACAGTATTTTAACCAATCAAGTAAACCAAAATCAATATATACTGTAAGTACCAACCAGAAAAGACAATTTAAAACCAAACTAACCCTTACAAAACCAAGGATTACATCTATCTAATTGTAAAAAACCTTATACATTATACACAGCATTGTTTAAAGCCCCCTCCCCCCTAATGTTTCTGTTAAACAGATTACACTGAAGGGAGAGAGATATAAAGGCCTAAAGCCCCTTCCCCCCTAATGTTTCTGTTAAACAGATTACAGTACCTGTACATTGAAGGGAGAGAGATTTTACAGAAACACACATTAGGGGGGAGGGGGCTTTAAACAGATTACATTGAAGGGAGAGAGATGTTTCTGTTACCAGTAAATCTCCCTCCCTGCATTGCTAACCACCCTCACCCCCTACCCACATACCGTTAACCCCCCCCCATCCTGGCCATGGCCCCTCCGCTTCTGCAAAACAGACACAAAAATTAAAACATACAAAGTAATGTCCCCTAACCCCTTAATCACCATAGCGGTTATTAACCGCTACAGTCATGAAGGGGTTAACCCACCCTCACCCACCCACCACTCGGGATGCCTACATACCCTCCCACACTAACCCTCCCCCCCACCCGTGAGGCCTAACCACCCAGTCAGTACCCACAAGGGAGGCCTACCCACATACCGTTGGGGAAACACCCCACCCCCCACCCCCAGTCTCCGCAATCAAAACAATGCACAGCCCCACAATAAACAGCATTCTATTTATTAAATACATTACCCACCCCCTGTGCCCCCCCCCATAAATACAAGATTTATTCTTTTACATTCAGGGTCCATAACGCAGCCCCACGCTAGTCCCCGGTGGGCTGGCAGGGCACCTGGACAGACCTACAGTTTACCAGCAGCATTCCACAGGTTCTGGAGGCCTGCTGGTGGATCCTGCCAGCACCATGGCGCCCAGGTGGTCTCCTTGGGTCACCGTGAGCCACAATTGTGTCCCCACGGTAGGCCCAAGGATGTCTGGGAGCCCCGGGTCAAACCCACAGGTGTCTGCGGGGCCTCGGGTGGTTCCCATGGGGGTCTGGGGAACTCACGGGTGCTCACTACGGGTCCGCGGTGCCCCCACAGAAGTGGGACCACACATCATCATCCCCGCACCTACGGGTCGGAGGTGCCCCCACAGAAGTGGGACCACACATCGTCATGCCCGCAGACTACGGGTCCGCGGTGCCCCCACAGAAGTGGGACCACACATCATCATCCCCGCATGTGTCACCCGTGGAACCACCAGCCTGATACCCTTTAGGATACCCGAGGATTCCCGCGGGTGGTCTCCAGAGGTCCCACGCAAAACCACGGAAGTAACCCTGAATGTAAAAAAAATAAACCTGGCCTATACATTCAATACATACACCCTCCCCCCCAACACCTACAGTACAATAATGTGCAAAATAACTATTATCCAGATATGGATAATAGATTAATTGCCCATTATTAAAAACATTAACTAGCATATACAAATAAATAAAGTACTACTGACCTCATCAATACGAAGTGTCCGATGCCAGCGCCTTCCTTCTCTTGCCCACACAAAACATAGCCAAAACCAAGCCAATACATTGCAAGTACAGTACATTCAGATATCAATTAACCCCTTAAACACCTTATCGGATAATAACCGCAAAGGTAATTAAGGGGTTAAGCCACACAGGCACGATACCCACCCTTCACCCATGAATTTGTACTGTGGCTTCATCATGCAACTATATATATATACTGTATACTGTATACAGTATATACATACAGAGAGACAGAGAGAAAGAGAGAGAGAGAGATACAGTATACAGTACAGTATATATATATACACACGTTATATACACACCCATGATAAACCAATATACAGTACAAATAAATGTAGAAGGGTTATCAAAAGCACTGTCCTACAACCAAACTCTTCTCCATACATACACACTAAATTAAAATCAATTTCCTTTAATATTCATAACTGATCTCTCAATCTACTGTAAATCATCACTAAACCTCTGAAAAGCCATTTAAACAACTTACATTCCAATATAAATGATGCCTAAATATCTACTGTATGCACCATATACATTCTGCAAATTAATCAACCAAGTAAACAAAACTCAATTAGCAATCATTATTTACATCCATAAACAATTCACACTAGATCCCAAACAATAAAATCATTAACAAATTCACGCCTAGAGCAGAACAATTAAGCCTTTGAAAAAATATATGTACCGACAAAAATACAACCTTTACAAACCAAGCCTATCCCTGACCTTCCTCAAACACACAATACAATACCAAGGAATACTGTACAGTACATCTATCTAATTTTAAAATACTTTAAACTCACAATAAAGCATACTGTAGCAGCATACACAAAATAATTTAAAACACATCCAATCCAGCTTTTAAAACAACATCATTTCTTACCCTGTACTGTACTGTATGTATATATCTCTCTAGACATACTGTATATACATACTGTACAGTACATACATACATACAGTGGCAAGAAATGATATACCACAAAAAAAAAAAAATACACATGTTAAAAAACCTTTTGAAATAATTAACAAGTTAAATAAAATACATTTCTTTACTGTAGTTCACTTACCATTACTTGCCCCCACCGACTCCCGTTGCCCAGCTTACTCACGAACCAATCCACGATCAGGAACCCATAAAATAATAAACCATTCAAAATAATAAACATTAAACTAAAAATCCAAATCAATCCACGGGTCTTCTACTTGTAATAGTGTAGATCTTCATCTGTATTCTTCTTTCTTCTATCTCCTTCCGGGCGGGGCAGGGCGTGGTCTTCTTTCCATCATCGGCCACGCCCTTGTCTTTTTTCTTCTCCGGAGGTCCTTCCTCCGCGGCGTCTGGCTGCAAAATGAGACGACATAGGCTTTTAAAGGCCTATGACGTCACATTTTGCGTCATGGTTCCCACGGTCCTGATTGGACCGTGAAAACCATGTGTTTTGGCCGATAAAAAAAAATTATGACGTCACTTAAAGGGAATGAAAGCACAGCCAATCAGAATGGCTTTGCTTCAATTGCCTTTAAGATGACGTCATGAAAAGGCACATGGCCGCGCACACATGGTATGGTAGCCAATCAGAGCGTGGGAACTTTATCCCTACTCTGATTGGCTCTGGTATACCATGTGTCAGGGGCTTGGGGGAGAAAGGATGTGACGTCAATAAGGATAAAGTTCCCACGCTCTGATTGGCTACCGTACAACGTGACAGGTTTTCATTGACGTCACATCCTTTCTCCCCCAAGCCCCTGACACATGGTATACCAGAGCCAATCAGAGTAGGGATAAGGTTCCCACGCTCTGATTGGCTACCATACCATGTGTGCGCGGCCATGTGCCTTTTCATGACGTCATCTTAAAGGCAATTGAAGCAAAGCCATTCTGATTGGCTGTGCTTTCATTCCCTTTAAGTGACGTCAGAATTTTTTTTTTATCGGCCAAAACACATGGTTTTCACGGTCCAATTAGGACCGTGGGAACCATGACGCAAAATGTGACGTCATAGGCCTTTAAAAGCCTATGTCGTCTCATTTTGCAGCCAGACGCCGCGGAGGAAGAACCTCCGGAGAAGAAAAAAGACAAGGGCGTGGCCGATGATGGAAAGAAGACCACGCCCTGCCCCACCCGGAAGGAGATAGAAGAAAGAAGAATACAGATGAAGATGTACACTATTACAAGTAGAAGACCCGTGGATTGATTTGGATTTTTAGTTTAATGTTTATTATTTTGAATGGTTTATTATTTTATGGGTTCCTGATCGTGGATTGGTTCGTGAGTAAGCTGGGCAATGGGAGTCGGTGGGGGCAAGTAATGGTAAGTGAACTACAGTAAAGAAATGTATTTTATTTAACTTGTTAATTATTTCAAAAGGTTTTTTAACATGTGTATTTTTTTTTTTTTGTGGTATATCATTTCTTGCCACTGTATGTATGTACAGTACAATATATATGTCTAGAGAGATATACTGTACAGTATACATTCAGGGTAAGAAATGATGATGTTTTAAAAGCTGGATTAGATGTGTTTTTAATTATTTTGTGAGTTTAAAGTATTTTAAAATTAGATAGATGTATTATTCCTTGGTATTGTATTGTGTGTTTGAGGAAGGTCAGGGATAGATAGCCTTGGTTGTACTGTAAAGGTTGTATTTTTGTCGGTACTTATATTTTTTCAAAGGCTTAATTGTTCTGCTCTAGGCGTGAATCTGTTAATGGTTTCATTGTTCATGATTGAGTGTGAAATGTTTAGGGATCTAAATAATGATTGCTAATTGATTTTTGTTTACGTTGATTAATTTGCAGAATGTATACAGTATGGTGCATAGATTTTATGCATTTTGGAATGTGACTTTTTTCATTGGTTTGTGATCATATACAGTACAGTAGATTGTGAGATCAGTTAGGATTTTTAAAGGAAATTGATTTTAATGTAGTGTCTGTATGGAGACGTGTTTGGTTGTAGGGCAGTATGCTTTTGATAACCCTTCTACATTTATTTGTACTGTATATTGGTTTATCATGGGTGTGTATATAACGTGTGTGTATATATATATATATATATATATATATATATATATATATATATATACTGTATATATATCTCTCTCTCTCTCTTTCTCTCTGTCTCTCTGTATATATATATATACAGTATATATATATATATATATACTGTATAGTTGCATGATGAAGCCACAGTACAAATTCATGGGTGAAGGGTGGGTATCGTGCCTGTGTGGCTTAACTCCTTAATTACCTTTGCGGTTATTATCCGATAAGGTGTTTAAGGGATTAATTGATATCTGAATGTACTGTACTTGCAATGTATTGGCTTGGTTTTGGCTATGTTTTGTGTGGGCAAGAGAAGGAAGGCGCTGGCGTCGGACACTTCGTATTGATGAGGTCAGTAGTACTTTATTTATTTGTATATGCTAGTTAATGTTTTTAATAATGGGCAATTAATCTATTATCCATATCTGGATAATAGTTATTTTGCACATTATTGTACTGTAGGTGTTGGGGGGGAGGGTGTATGTATTGAATGTATAGGCCAGGTTTATTTTTTTTACATTCAGGGTTACTTCCGTGGTTTTGCGTGGGACCTCTGGAGACCACCCGCGGGAATCCTCGGGTATCCTAAAGGGTATCAGGCTGGTGGTTCCACGGGTGACACATGCGGGGATGATGATGTGTGGTCCCACTTCTGTGGGGGCACCTCCGACTCGTAGGTGCGGGGATGATGATGTGTGGTCCCACTTCTGTGGGGGCACCGCGGACCCGTAGTGAGCACCCGTGAGTTCCCCAGACCCCCATGGGAACCACCCGAGGCCCCGCAGACACCTGTGGGTTTGACCCGGGGCTCCCAGACATCCTTGGGCCTACCGTGGGGACACAATTGTGGCTCACGGTGACCCAAGGAGACCACCTGGGCGCCATGGTGCTGGCAGGATCCACCAGCAGGCCTCCAGAACCTGTGGAATGCTGCTGGTAAACTGTAGGTCTGTCCAGGTGCCCTGCCAGCCCACCGGGGACTAGCGTGGGGCTGCGTTATGGACCCTGAATGTAAAAGAATAAATCTTGTATTTATGGGGGGGGCACAGAGGGTGGGTAATGTATTTAATAAATAGAATGCTGTTTATTGTGGGGCTGTGCATTGTTTTGATTGCGGGGACTGGGGGTGGGGGGTGGGGGGTTCCCCAACCGTATGTGGGTAGGCCTCCCTTGTGGGTAGTTAGTGGGTGAGGGTTGAGGGTGGTTAGGCCTCACGGGGTGGGGGGTTAGAGTGGGAGGGTATGTACAGTAGGCGTCCCGAGTGGTGGGTGAGGGTGGGTTAACCCCTTCATGACTGTAGTGGTTAATAACCGCTATGGTGATTAAGGGGTTAGGGGACATTACTTTGAAAGTGTTAATTTTTTTCTCTGTTTTAATGTACAGCAGCGGAGGTTGCCATGGGTAGTGGGTAGTGTATTGAATGTATTTATTGGTTATTATGCCTTAACCCCTTCATTACCTTAGCGGCTATACGCTATGCTAATGAAGCCTCATTTCTGAACTTTTAATAATATTGTGCAGGAGCAGGGGGTCCCCTGAGATTAGATTTCTGTCTCAGGGAACCCCCTGCTCACTGTACAATATTATTAAAAAGACAGAAATGCTGCTTCTTTACCATAGCGCATAGCCGCTAAGCTAAAGAATGATTCTTTAATGATGTGTGTGTTTTATTCACAGTGTAGATGTGCAGGGGGTCTCCGGAGCTGAAGCGCACAGGTTTCAGGTCTGGGGACCCCGTGCCCCCCGAGATACAGGCCCCTTTAGGAGGTGCCGGTATCCCTCTGCTCTGCTTGGTTTACAGGCCGCGATCACGTGATCGGGGCTTTTAACGCAGAGGGATACCGGCACCTCCTAAAGGGGCCTGTATCTCGGGGGGCACGGGGTCCCCCGACCTGAAACCAGTGCGGTTCAGCTCCAGAGACCCCCTGCACATCTACACTATCAATAAAAATGTATTTCAAATGTATTTATTTGTATTTATTTATTTATTGCGGGGATGCTGTGTGTGATTATTTTTTATTGTGTTTAGCGGGGGTGGGTGACGGGGTTTATAAATGTGAGTTTATAAATAAAATAAAGAATATTATTTCTAGGGGCCTTAGAACAGAAGTTCCCACGCCAATTGCGCGCTCATTGCTCTTTTGTTACAATGTTGCTGGTCTTGCGGGTTTGCAGTCTGGCAGCAAAAAGCAGTTTGTACAGTAGTGCTGAGTGTGAGATAAATTAACCAGTTCTTTTATTGCTGAAGTCGCCACCAAAAACTTTTATTTACAAATACAGTACAAAAACCGTGCAACACACAACAACATTCAGTATCCTTTGTTTAAGTACAGCAGGTACTATAGGGTAAAACATGTACTGTACAGTACAGCACAATATTACAGTATGGTCTCACTGAAAGTCCTCCCCATTTTCCAGCCATGGCCGATGCCTTGCATGGCGCAAAACGCCATTAATGCAGTCTCTAACGCCTCTCATTACAGGATCTGTAACAGGGTAATAGCGCTGCATTTCTTCCACAATCTTTTTCCTTAAATTGGCAGGAAGGGCCTTTTTTTGGCGATTCCCATCATAGTTCACTTTGAACACCCACTCGCAGTACAATGTGTAGGGAACCTGGTGTTTAAATATGATCAAGGCATACTTGTGTGGTATACCAGCACTCCTCACCCTATACTTCTCCCTCAGCGCCGGTGGCAGATCGCACAGGGAGATGTCGGGCTCTGTTTGTATGCGAGCGGGTGTAGGAGGTCTTTTGGGAGCGGGTGTACTTGAGGCGATGGGCAATGGTAGGGTGTCTGGGAGGAAGCTTTCCTCCGGTAGTGGTCGCCGGGTTGTCTCCTGGCGTGGTCTTGACGGGGTTGTCATGTCCTCCTCAATAGCATAGTACACTGTATCTTCTGGTGGAGGGGGTGTGCTTGGTGATGGAAGGGGGTCGAAGGTACCATGCATCACATCCATGTCACCCCCCTGCTCCAGCGTCGGGGAAACAGGGGCATTAACACCGAGCAAATAATGTATGCCCGCTATGTCTGCCTCTATCTTGTCCATCCGTTGATCCATACGTTGCTCCATATGTAGCATCCGTTGATCCAGCAGCTGCTCCATTTGTAGCATCCGTTGCTCCATATGTAGCACCGACTCCAGAAGCAGATCTAGCTTTGCCAGCACACTAGAATTCCCGGGGAGATCCACACTTAGCCCATTCAGGATCCGGTCTAACGAGCTGCTTGTGCATAGCATCTGGAGATCTGGGGGGATGGGTGCAACGGAGGATGAGATGGGGGTTCCCTGGAGAGAAGCGGCATCGATGGAGAGTGGAAGAGGTGACCTGGGGATGCCCGGTACAGGAGAAGCTGCAGCGTGGTGGAAGAGGGATGGAGAAGGTGACCGCTGGATTTCCGGGAGAGAAGCAGAGTCGTCCAAGAGCAAAGGAGACAGTGACCCGTTGCTTTCAGAGGCAGCAGCATCTTCAGATGGAACCGGAGAAGATGGGGGTGGAGAAGCCGGGCTGAAGATTTCCGGGACAGCTACAGCAGAGTCGTCGAAGCTTATGGGAGCAAGTGGTCTGCGGATTCGGTGAGTTGGCTGCCATTCGTCTTGCGTACCGAGCACAGTACCGTATTTCTTCTTCACATAATAAGGCTGACGTGTTTTAAAAGCCTTAGCCTTTGGGGTCAGCAGAAGGTTTTCTTTGTTGGCCTTAGCCTGTCGCTTTGCCTTTGGCTTGGAAACGGTAACTGCCTTTCTCTTTTTCAGTGTGGCAGGCACAGCAGAGGTGAGATGATTCTTTCGTCCATAGAACCGGGGCTGCTCCATGTAAGCGGGAGGCACAATGCAGTATCTGGACAATGGCTCAGATAAAGATCAGCAAGTGGTGGGCTATGCAACGTGTACAACCTTTTATGCATGGTGGCCAGGTACAGGTGTTGAAAGTGGGTGGTCTGTTATGTGAGTCATTAACATATAAATACACCATCCATTTTGTGGATTCACTGCACATTGAATACACATCGACTAAACATCGAATACACATTCTTGTGTTTGTATTTCTTTCTACAGTACTCGCAGCAATGCCTGTTAAGAAGATTTCAAAGGATCTCTGCATGAGAATGAAGGAGATGTACACGAGCGGAAAACGAATTGCAGATATCCAGCGCTGGTTAACTGCTTCTGGCCTCGTTGTGCCATCAAGCACCGTGTGCTATCATGCACAAGGAAAAAACAGAGACCGCAAAAAGGCACCAAAGATAACAAATGCGTAAGTATACTGTATTTATAAAACTTAACCAAAAAAAATATAGAAAACTGTAGTGTACATCTACAGTATACCGTATTTATATAGTATATTTATTATATTACAACAGTATATACTGTAGTGTACTGTATGTGTGGTCAATTTATATTTTTTGTGCAGCAGTATACACTTTTGGTATATTGCAATTCATCTTACAACGGAATATACAGTATATGATGTGTATTTATTATGATATAACAACAGTATACCGTATTTATATAGTATATTTATTATATTACAACAGTATATACTGTAGTGTACTGTATGTGTGGTCAATTTATATTTTTTGTGCAGCAGTATACACTTTTGGTATATTGCAATTCATCTTACAACGGAATATACAGTATATGATGTGTATTTATTATGATATAACAGTATATTTATATAGTATATTTATATTACAACAGTACTGTATACTGTATATTTTGTCTATTTATATTTATAGTACAGCAGTATACATTTTTTGTATATTTATATTTACTGTATATTACAACATTACATGTACAGTATACAGTATACATTTTATATTGCTGCATATTAATAACACAATATAATTTCTTTGCATTGTAGGGAGACTACTCTTCTGGTGGACAGAATAAGTGAGGAGAATGATGAGAGGAGCGCATTAAGGGTTAAAAACACTCTTCAGGAAAACCACAATCTGACTGTATCCGAGAGCAGCATAAAGAAAATGAGACGCAGAATTGGATGGAAATATGGACGTGTGAGGTTAGTAGTGGACAGTACAGGAGGTACTGTACTGTAAAGTAAAAGTGTTGTTTTGCAAACTGTACTGCGCTGTGACGCTAACATTTTTTATTCATTGTCATTACAGAGCGTACCCCATGACGCAAACAAAATCAAAAGAGTGCTCCAGGCCCAGGCATGGATCGACAGCGGTGAGACTTTCCAGGATTGCATCTTCACTGATGAGACTACTGTGTCGCTGGAGAGATTTGCAAGATTTGCGTTCCACAAAAAAGGCCGCATAACTTTGAAGCCACGGCCAAAACACCCTGTGAAGCTGCATGTGTGGGGTGCCATCTCTAGGCGTGGACCGGGATGCATTGTCGTCTTTGAAGGTACAATTTCTCAAATATAATGCCGCCTAATGCACTGTACTTGACTAGTGTTGCCTTACCGTATGCACTGTACTGTACTATTGAGCACTTTTCTTTTCTTGCTATAGGAATCATGAATAAAGATTTCTTCCAAGACAACATTGTGCCCGTGATAGTGCGATACATCACACAAGACTTTCCCAATGGTCATCGCTTTTACCAGGACAATGATCCCAAGCACACCGCGTCGACGGCGCATATCCTTGAGCGCGGCATCAACTGGGTGAAGACGCCAGCGGAGTAAGTGCAGTAGACCGTGTCCCATTTATATGTTCCCCACTGTTTTAACTGTGTACTGTATCTCTTAAACTAATTGTCCTTTCTTTCCAATCACAGATCGCCAGACTTCAATCCGATCGAAATGGTCTGGCATCAGCTGTAGGACCACATCCGTAAAGTGGCGAAACCCTCCAAGAAGGACGAGTTGTATACAGCCATAATGAGTTTTTGGAACGATGTACTCACCGTGGAACGATGCAATAAATATATAGACCATATTGCCACTGTGTTGCCCATTGTCATCGCGCGCAATGGGCAAGCATCAGGAAAGTAGTACAGTGCTGTAGTATTGTACAGTAAGTACAGTATGATACAGGTAAGTATGGCACAGTTTTTTTCTTTCCCAATAGTCAGAGTATACAGTAGTTCCAGTATACAGTACAGTAGACTAGTTTGACAGTACTACAGTAACTGCCTACTAACTGCTCCATTTTTTTCTTTCCAGAGAAAGCTGCACCAGCCACCTACTGTACAGTAGTTCTACCATAATACAGTACGCACATACAGTACAGTACAGTAACTGAACAAAGTTTTGTTTTCTTGTCGTTCCAGGAAAAAGGGTGCCCAAGGGGGAGGGGGGGCCTTGTGTGAGTCAAATCTGCTTGTGCAGTCAAATGTACAGTATATAAACAGCAGTAATGATGTACACAAAACCTCCCCTCTCTCAATGAACTACTGTACTATTATTTCACATTACTGTATATTGTACGATTATTTCACATTACTGTATATTTATCCTGTATATTTTCAGTAATTTAGAAGCAGTGGCTGTTCTGAACAGAACAGTTACTGTAAGCAAACGGATGCACATCAGATTTACATTTCAAATTCGAGAGGGGATTTTTCCAAAGCAGGCAGGCCTCCCTCTAAGGAAGGTGGATGGTGGGATGATACAGTACTCTGGCTGGCCTCCTGCTGAATCTTGTTACCGTAGCCAGCCCAGGGCCAGATTAACAAAACAATGGCTTGGATTGGATTAGCCAGACGATTGATGCTTGGCCAGGGAGGGATTAAAAACTCTAAGGGAGGGGGTGGGTGGTGTAGCTGTAGGATTGTACTGGAGGGGGTGGGTGGTGTAGCTTTAGGATTGTACTGTGTCAGTATTTCCAACGGCAGGTCACCCTAATAATTGCATGAATAAACCCCCAAAGACAAGGCCCAAATATAGTACAGTATACTGTATACTGCATACTGTATACAGTACAGAGCTGTATACTGTATTATAAATAAATAATCATACAGTACTGTACAGTATGTATTATTGTGTGTTGATGTTTTGAATTGCTGTTAACTTGAAATGTTTCACCATTGTATTGTACTGTATTTGTAAATAAAAGTTTTTTGTGGCGACTTCAGCAATAAAAGAACTGCTTAATTTATCTCACATAAAGTACGTGAATACGACCGCAATCACCATTGTACAGTAAATGGGTGCATAGGATGGAACGACAGGTGCTAAAGGGGTATAAATATGATATTTATCAGTGTTGATCAAAGAGAGTTGATCAGAAGGATTCCCCTTATAAAGTATACAGCACTCTATTGTCATTCATACAGTATACTGTAGTAAAGGGTAGACAACACATGGTCTTGCAGTATACTGTATTACTAAAAATTTGTCAGGTTGACCAGAATCACTGCGGATATCGGAAAATAGAATTAATAAAATTGTATTATTTTCTGATATCCGCAGTGATTCTGGTCAACCTGACAGATTTTTAGTAATACAGTATACTGCAAGACCATGTGTTGTCTACCCTTTACTACAGTATACAGTACTTTATGAATGACAATAGAGTGCTGTATACTTTATAAGGGGAATCCTTCTGATCAACTCTCTTTAATCAACACTGATAAATACAGTAATTTATCTCACACTCAGTACTACAGACTGCTTTTTGCTTGCAATAAACAAACAAACAGGGAAGCGCTACTGTATACTGTATGAGTTAGGATCAGGCCCAGCAGCCACTTTATGTTGAAAACCACATATGAAATGAGCATAAAATTGCATGAATAATTACACAAAAATATATAAAATAAATAGCACAAGTCTCTGACAGAGAGAAATTGTCCAGGTGGTGTGGATACAGGTTAATGCCCCTGTCTGATAGGACAGACTCGGGCAAGAATGGCCTGTGAGAGGTGAATATCCAGAATGGTAGCTGGGATGTAAAGCGCTACCAACTGTGCAGGTATTGAAGTGTGTAGAAATGGGAAGGTGCCGTAGGCATCAAATGTGGAAAGCGCTCACCCAGACTTCATACACTTTGCGCTTTTTGCTTGCAGACTGCAAAGCCGCAAGACCAGCAACATTGTAATAAAAGAGCAAAAAAAGAGCAATGAGCACGCAATTGGCGTGGGAACTTCTGTTCTAGGGCCCCTAGAAATAATATTCTTTATTTTATTTATAAACTCACATTTATATATAAAGTATATATTTATTTCTCTTCATGTATTTATTTAGATTTATTTATTAATTGTGGAGCTGCTGTGCGTGAGGGGCCATGGCCAGGATGGGGGGGGGGGGGGGGTAAGGGTACAGTATGTGGGTAGGGGGTGAGGGTGGTTAGACCTCACAGTACATTATGCACATTGGGCCCCCCCCTCCCCACATTTACATACACTGCACGACATCAATGCAGGGAGGGTTTACCAATGCAGGGAGGGTTTACCAATGCAGGTAAGGCTTTAGGCCTTTATATCTCTCTCCCTTCATTGTAATCTGTTTAACAGAAACATTAGGGGGGAAGGGGCTTTAGGCCTTTATCTCTCTCTCCCTTCATTGTAATCTGTTTAACAGAAACATTAGGGGGGAAGGGGCTTTAGGCCTTTATCTCTCTCTCCCTTCATTGTAATCTGTTTAACACAAACATTCGGGGGGAAGGGGCTTTAGGCCTTTATATCTCTCTCCCTTCAGTGTAATCTGCTTAACAGAAACATCAGGGGGGAGGGGGCTTTAAACAATGCTGTGTATAATGTATAAGGTTTTTTACAATTAGATAGATGTAATCCTTGGTTTTGTAAGGGTTAGTTTGGTTTTAAATTGTCTTTTCTGGTTGTTACTTACAGTATATATTGATTTTGGTTTACTTGATTGGTTAAAATACTGTAGTTGACTTGTTTGGAAGTGTTTGTGTTTACTGGTAGAGTAGCTTGCAATTATATTGTTAACATTCATTTGCAGAATGTACAGTACTGTATATGGTGCATAGATTTAATGCTATGCATCATTTACAGTATACAATGTAAATGCAAAGTACTGTGTGGATTGTAATGTTATGTTTTATATTGTAAAATAAGTTAGGATTATTAAATGGATTATTATTATTGTCTGTATAGAGAAGCGTTATCTGTAGGACAGTATGATTTTGATAACCATTCTACAGTACATGTATTTGTACTATTGGTTCATCATGTGTGTGTATATATATATATATATATATATATATATATATATATATATATATATATATATACTGTATATATGTATATATATATATATACTGTATATATGTATATACAGTGTATATATATATATATATATATATATATATATAAAATGTATATATGTATATATGTATATATGTATATATATATATATATATATATATATATACACAGTGTATATATGTATACACAGTGTATATATGTATACACAGTGTATATGTATATATATATATATATATATATATATATATATATATATGTATATATATATATATATATATATATATATATAGTGTATATATATATACAAAGTATATACTGTACAGTATATATTTATTTCTCTTCATGTATTTATTTATTTATTTAGATTTATTTATTAATTGTGGGGCTGCTGTGCGTGAATTATTTTTATTGGGGGTGAGGGGGGTGTTTGGCCCTTGGTGTGAGTTTACGACTTGCAGCAGCAGCACAATTAATAAATAAATCTAAATAAATAAATAAATAAATAAATAAATGACAATAAATACATTTGAAATACATTTTAATTGATAGTGTAGATGTGCAGGGGGTCTCCGGAGCTGAAGCGCACAGGTTTCAGGTCTGGGGCCCCCGTGCCCCCCGAGATACAGGCCCCTTTAGGGGGTGCCGGTATCCCTCTGCTCTGCTTGGTTTACAGGCCGCGATCACATGATCGGGGCCTTTAACGCAGAGCACTCAGCACTCAGAAACACAGGCCAGGCAGATTTAACACACACACACAATAGGGGGAGGTTTTTTTTACATAGCTTGCAGGGAAGCTTAACGCACACACACAATAGGGGGATAGGGGGGAGGGGGTTTTACATAGATTAGAGAGAAGGCAGGGCGTTTTAAAAGCGAGAATAGGGGGAGGGGGTTTTACATAGATTAGAGAGAAGGCAGGGAGTTTTAACACAGACGTGAAAAATATGTATTGAATGTATTAATTGTTTATTATGCCTTAACCCCTTCATTGCCTTAGCGGCTATCCGCTATGGTAATGACGCAGCACTTTCCGTATTTTTAATAATATTGATCAGGAGCAGGGGGGGGGGGGGGGTTCCCTGAGCATTAATTTCTGGCTCAGGGAACCCCCTGCTCACTTTACAATATTATTAAAATAATGCTTCTTTACCATAGCGCATAGACGCTAAGGTAAAGAACGAGTGTTTATTTATACTGTATATTGTATGTGTTTTATTGATACTGTACATGTGCAGAGGGTCTCCAGAGCAGAAGCGCACAGGTTTCAGGTCTGGGGACCCCGTGCCCCCCGAGATACAGGCCCCTTTAGGGGGTGCCGGTATCCCTCTGCTCTGCTTGGTTTACAGGCCGCGGTCACGTGATCGGGACCTTTAAATGCAGAGGGATACCGGCACCCCCTAAAGGGGCCTGTATCTCTAACCAACGCGGTTCAGCTCCGGAGACCACCTGCACATCTACACTATCAATAAAAATGTATTTCAAATGTATTTATTGTCATTTATTTATTTATTTTTTGGCGGCTGCTGTGTGTATTTTATTGTTGTGGGTTGCGGGAGGGTGGGTGAATGGGGTATTCGCCCCAACGATGGTTGGGGAGGGCTTGCGGGGGGGGGGGTAGCGGGAGGGCTTAACCCCTTCATGACCGTAGCGGTATTAACTGCTACGGTCGTGAAGGGGTTAAGTGCACCCGCAACCCCCCCCCCCCTCCCGCAAGTCCGAAACTCACACCAAGGGCCAAATACCCCCCTCACCCATCCCCACTACACACAATAAAGCGGGCACGGTGGGTTAACCCCTTCATTGCCTTAGCGGCTATCCGCTATGGTAATGACGCAGCACTTTCCGTGTTTTTAATAATATTGATCAGGAGCAGGGGGGGGGGGTTTCCTGAGCATTAATTTCTGGCTCAGGGAACCCCCTGCTCACTTTACAATATTATTAAATCTCTCTCTGCTGCAAACACATCTCGCCCCCAGTATGTGCAGTAATTTACTGAACATGTACTGTAGAATAAATGCATAGTTTTATTTATTCGGGTTTATTACACAGTATACTGTATGGCCGGAAAACATCAGCATACAGTACAATATAATCCATCGAAATCCCCCCATTAGCCGTTTTCTTTTCTGAGGAAAAACAAAATGAAAAGTTTTAATGTACAGTAATGGTCAGCCCCCTAAAGAAGTACCCAGCCAGCCCCACCAAAATAATACAGCAAAAATACAGTACTCACCATACTGTACAGTATTACTAAATTTCCCATTCAGCTTGCGCCGGCGCCGGCCCACTTCCAGTCCAGCTTTCATCATCACCCACGTCGATAGTTTGCAGAGGGACTAGCCCACCTGTAGTCAGCGGGAAATCGCTTAGGTACATGCAAGCTTCATCAAAACTGGCTGCGAAATCCATCTCAGAGTTGTCACCGACGGCAGGGGCATCATGATAAGCTGGTGCTGCTGCTGGTTCTGGTTCTGGTTCTGGCGCATTGCTTGGCAGGGACTGTCGCTTCTTATTTCGTTTTAACACGACCCTTCGCCTTTTGCCGCCTCCATTATCATAGATACGGGAAAAACCCTGTGACACACACCAATACCCTCCAACAAATTGGGGCTCAATACGGTGAAAACAGGGGTCACTACATAACCTTTTCCTTATTGCATGCTTCCACAAATGAGGAGTTGGCGAAAATCTGTAAAAGTCATAGTTTTCGATAAAATACTGATACATTTGAACAACTGTTGCCATCTTATCCTCTGTTGCATTAATAGCGGCCCATATCAAATAAGCATAACTTCTGTCAGGTTTTTGGAAAGCGGGCTCCACTTGAACACTCATGTCTCTGTAGAATAGTGTAAGCGAAAATGATCTTTGTCTTTATTTAATACAGTACTGTATGTAAAGCCTAAATTGATACATTTTTTGCAACTCTTCCTTCAGTCTCAAGGACAAGTTACAATACTGTAGCATACTGTACTGGGATAAAGTAACTTTTTTTGGAAACGAAACAACTTGCAAAGCCCACACATTACTTAAGTCATGAGTTTATGCCATCTGGTGGACAAACGAAACATTGCAGCCTAGTAAATTCTTCTCGTTATCATTTAACAGATCAGCCGCCCGTCAGCCAGGCATGAACCGTGGCTGGGAAGGCAAACGAAACGCAGCATGCAAGAGGTGAGCAGCGGCGGATTCCAGGTATCTGCCAGGTACAAACCGGGCATTTGCTCGAATAAAGTGTGTCGGTGCAGTATACTACGTGGCACTTGCACAGGCTGTTTCCGTACCCTCCGTTGGGAATTGGGGAAAAAAAAGTCAAACCGGCCCGACAAAGTATTTTAGACAGCGAGCAACAACTATGGTGTGGTACTTGGGGTTACTTCCCCTAGGAATGCCTAACTTAAGTCCTCAAAACCCCCCAAGTAAAACTAAAACCTGCCGGCTTACCCCCTTAACTGATAGGACAAAAATAACCACTGTGACGAGGAGCGCAGGGAGCCATATAGAGGCTGATGGATCCTGATTTGTTCAGAGCTCGTCTTACCCCCAACTGGGCGGGGTGCAATCTGCATTAGTTTGTACTGGCATAGGAGGAACATAGAGATAAATTAAAATGGTAGTGGGTCGGACAGGTCACAATAAGAAATGACCAGTGTTGGACAAGACAACGACTAAGTGTAAGCTGGGAGGATGAAATCACAAAATTTGTTGCAGCAACTTGGAGAACGGCAACGGCTTGCAACCGCAGAACCTTGAAATTATTGGGGAGGCCTTCATCCAGCAAGTCATCAAAAGCTTAAGATGATGATATACAGGTATATCTACAAATATAGATGTTATTGCTGTCTCTGGCATGTTGCACAAGACACCGAACGCGCAGACGCCATTGAAAAGGAATAGCCATGCGTGAAAAAGGGGCAGAGCTACCAAACGGTTGTCCCTGCTGGCATGCGCAATAACAGCTGCTATATCTGTCTATAGTCTGTCTATTGGTGTATTAAAGCCTAAGTAGGTCTGGGAACTTAAGAGTAGCTCTGTATCCAGACAAATGTATTTATGATGTTTAAGCCTGACCAAAAAAGTTCACAAGAAGTGATCATTTGGATCATATAAAAATATGTAAGTAAATAAATATTCCACCTTTAAGACCCACCTTAAGACACATCTGCTTAAAGAAGCATATGAGTAGCACTGGATAATCATGGACACATGGCACATAAAGCTTGGCCCCCTGCAGACGCACTTACTAGTATTCCCTCCTACTGTCTCTGTACGTTCTCCCTACCTACCAATTAGATTGTAAGCTCCTCGGAGCAGGGACTCCTTCCTTAATGTTACTTTTACAGTATGTCTGAAACACTTATTCCCATGATCTGTTATTTATATTATTTGTTATTTATATGACATGTATTACTACTGTGAAGCGCTATGTACATTTATGGCGCTATATAAATAAAGACATACAATACAATATGATTTGGCTTTATAATACGGCATATTAGCAACCGAAAGAGTGAGTAACACATTACAGATAATGCACAGAGTGTTACATAGTTACATAGTAGATGAGGTTGAAAAAAGACGTAGGTCCATCAAGTTCAACCTATGCTAAATTTAGACAACAGATATTTTATCCTATATCTATACTTGCTTATTGATCCAGAGGAAGGCAAACAAAAACCCCATTAAGGGGAAAAATTAATTCCTTCCTGACTCCAAGAATTGGCAATCGGATTAATCCCTGGATCAACATCCTTCCATTTTATACTTATTTGGTATATCCCTGTATACCTTTCCCATCTAAAAAGATGTCCAACCTTTTTTTGAACAAATCTATTGTGTCTGCCATCACAGTCTCCATGGGTAATGAATTCCACATTTTAACTGCCCTTACTGTAAAGAACCCTTTCCTTTGTTGCTGGTGAAATTTCCTTTTCTCCAACCTTAAGGGATGGCCCCGAGTCCTTTGTACTGCCCGTGGGATGAATAGTTCTCTTGAAAGTTCCTTGTATTGTTCCTGAATATATTTGTATATAGTTATCATATCCCCTCTTAGACGCCTCTTTTCTAATGTAAATGAATCTAATTTAGCTAGCCTCTCCTCATAAATTAGATTGTCCATCCCCTTTATTAATTTGGTGGCTCTTCTCTGAACTCTCTCTAGTTCCAAAATGTCTTTTCTTAGGATTGGTGCCCCAAATTGTACTCCATATTCAAGGTGTGGTCTTACTAATGCTTTGTAAAGGGGCATAATTATGTTTACTTCCCTTCCATCCATTGCCCGTTTGATGCAAGATAAGATCTTGTTTGCCTTTGCAGCTACTACATGACTTTGGGCACTATTGCTAAGCCTGCTGTCTACAAGCACTCCTAAATCCTTCTCCATCAAGGATTCCCCCAATATATCTCCATTTAATTTGTAAGTCGCTTTTTTATTCTTGCATCCCAAATGCATAACCTTACATTTATCTGTATTAAACCTCATCTGACATTTACCTGCCCACGTTTCCAGTCTCTCCAAGTCCTTCTGAAGAGAAATTACACCCTGCTCTGATTCTATTACCTTTTACAATTTAGTATCATCAGCAAAGATGGAGACTTTGCTCTCGATCCCAACCTCAAGGTCATTAATAAACAAGTTAAAAAGCAGGGGTCCCAGTACCGATCCCTGAGGTACTCCACTCACGACTTTAGCCCAACCTGAAAAAGTTCCATTTATGACAACCCTCTATTGTCTGTCCTTTAACCAGTTTTCAATCCAGGTGCATATATTATTACCGAATCCAATTTTCTTTATTTTGTACACCAACCTCTTGTGTGAAAACGTATCAAAAGCCTTTGCAAAATCTAAGTAGACAACATCAACTGCATTACCCTGGTCTAAATTCCTACTTACCTCCTCAAAGAAACAAATAAGGTTAGTTTGGCAAGATCTATCCTTCATAAATCCATGCTGACTATTACTAATAATTTTGTTTTCCATTAGGTATTCCTGAATATTATCCCGTATTAAACCTTCAAGTAGTTTCCCTACTATTGAAGTCAGGCTTACAGGTCTGTAATTTCCCGGTTGTGATCTAGCTCCCTTTTTAAATATAGGCACCACATCAGCTTTACGCCAATCTTGTGGTACTGAGCCTGTGGAAATGGAGTCCTTGAATATTAAATATAATGGTTTTGCTAATACTGAGTGATAATATATATATTTCAGGGGTGACTCCATTTTGTCTGCTGTATAACCATTTTTATACTAACACTGCCATTATGCTTAGTCACACGATTTAACTAACATTTTTCCAACTACCCTTTTTCTGTATCTAATGTTGGCTGAGCTTCTGTGTTGAAATAGGAAGTATTGACCAAATAAGGCACAAACGGGAACTTATGTACGGTCTCAGCTATTTAATCTTGAATCATGTGATGTACGGGAGTTTCCAAATAAATGATTTAATATCTTGTTATGTCTAACATAAGCACAAAATAAGGGAAATAGAAATTGGCATGTAATCATCTTTGTTTTCGCTTGGCTATATAACCTGACTAAAATCGCCTAATAAACAGGAGAGATTTTTGACCACACATTGGTGTCAGACTCAATTATTTCTCCTCCGAACGTTCGATTACTTTTCCAGGGCTGTAACAGTGGGAAAAATCCTTCGAAGGTGTTCGATCCGATGTACTGGAGATGATCCCGACATATGCTGAGTCGAGGATGAATTAATTATTAAGATTTGGTGTCAGAAAGCGGGGATAAGGCTCAACGGCTGGGTAAGTACAAGATATCAATTTTATCTGTATATTATCCTCCCGGTGTCCCTTATCTAGAGCCCTATTATATATTACCTCCGTACTGGACGAATTAGACTATATGGTTAATAGTTTAACCACAGCCAAGGATATAAAGGGTGAATCCGGGCTGAGTCAAGGATATAAAGAGTGAATCCTGACTGAGTATAGTGCCAGGGGGAGTCCCTGCTCATAGATATCTGTGTGAATATCAGGAAATACTCTTACAGCGACTGTGGAAACGTATACCCATTTTTGTGGGGAATATTGGTGTATTTTTATTGTATCTGTGCATGTATTTTTACATCTATAAGACATCTCTTTAAAGTGCATAAGGACGCCGTAAATTTTACTGTGCTCTGCTTTATTGCATGAATATCTAAGACATTTTAGTACGCCATTTTATTTTCAAGAACTTGTATTGTGTGTAAGATGGGAGAGTCTAACAGTAAACGTGCCCATAGGAATTCTAAACAAGTAGCAGGTATAGAATCCTGTCTACTAAGCAGATGTTTAAGTCCCCGCTGTAAAACAAGGGGTTAAATTATAAAGTTCTGTCTGTATACTGGACTGTCTTTTGGGACCCTATATCAGTATATTTAGATAAGGTTATATTGCATTAAGATAAGTTTTCATTATAAGCTAATTATGGGTAATAAAGTAAAATATTGTCTGGCAGTGAGGAAAAAAAAAAAAAAAAAAAAAAGTACCATTTCCATAGGTAGCCCCAATTTACCCCAGTGTCCCTGATCTAGAAAAAAACCCTGAGCCCTTAACCTTTCCTAGGTCACAGGCTCTGAGGCAGTCTCCAATAAAGAAGTTCTTATGGCTTCATGGGGAACCCGAAGCAATAGGCTCCCTAGACCACTCCCTATTGATTTGCCTGCCAGGCAGATCGGTACGGATGGGGAAGAGACGGACTCTAGGCAGGAATGAACCCCTGCCAGGGACCATTCATGGGACAGGGAAAAGTCACAGGATGAATCAGAATCAGATACTGACACTGTGGCACAGTTTTATGCAGGTCTGTCAAACAACGCTAAAAAAAAAAAAAAAAAAGAGGAAGGAAAAAAAAATAAATGTGTTATAACTGCTGTATTTATATTTAACATAACGTAAGTGAATAAAGAGGAAACAGCAAGTATATTTGCCGATTGATTATTGGAGATAATATAGGCATATGGAAGAATTGAGGAAGTAGAGATGAGCACAAGACCATTAATAGTGGCAGTTTTTTGTTTTTTTTAAAGGTTTACATGCAGAAATTGGGTCGAGAGAAGAGGAAGTGTATTGGTTGGAAGCATAAAAGATTGTCAGACATTGCTACTGTGGTAGAGAATGAAAAAAAAAAAAGAGCAGGGAAGCTAAGAAAGCAAGGGAAAAGAAAGGACAGGAAGTGCTATAATTGTAAAGAGACAAGATATTTTGCCAGTAATTGCAAACCAGCCCCTAAGAAGGGAACCAGAGAATTTTTTTAGTAGAATATGTTTGTCTAAATTCAGACGGGTCTTTCCCGCCGGTATTGAGAATCTCAAGTATTGTAAATCTTAGTGGAAAATATGTTTTGTGTGTAAATTCAAGGTAGGAAAATTAGTTTTTTCCCAGAATGTTTTATTAAATTTTATAAATATGGTAAAAAGTTTGATTGAGTAATCCCTGTGTGCTTGTATAATCTGAGTGAATCCTAACTATGTGAAAGTTTTATGTGCATTGAATGATATGAATGTCGGTTTATTGTATATATACAATTTTATCTAGATACTTGCAAGTGTTTCTGAAATAAGAACATAATTAATTGCTCATGTTAAGTTTAAATTTTAAAGGTGAGAAACACCCCCACTATAACGCAAACTAATCAATAAAGGGAAAGGGAGAGTTTGACTGGTTATTGAGAGAAGGACAAAGAATGGGCAAATGTGAGAAAAGGAAAAAAAAAAAAAAAAAATTATAATTCAGCCCGGTCACTGGTATATTTTGAGGATTTATTCGTTCTGGCCAGACGATGATTTCTTAAAACCAGAAAGACATCCTTTTCCAACTTCTCTATTTCCATGTCAAGAGAGAGAGAGGGAGAGAGAGAATCAGAATAGCAGCCCAGACAGCCCCCCTTCTCCAGTTGAAAAAATGTGCGGAGATACATTTCAGACACGAAAGTTAACCGAAGCTCTGTAGCTACAAATTAGGTTTAACTGTAGTTTAGGATATGATAATAAAAGAAAGGGACATTTTTATTAATATAGTTTGCAGGCAGGATCAAACAGTTTTGCATTGCCATGTCTTGGTCATTTTTGTTGTATTATTTTTGTTTCTTTTGTGTGTCACATTTTATTCTGTAATCAGGCCGTGTGAGGAGCTGCATTTTTAAGATGTCCCAAAATTATATTGCAATGTAATTAACAGTTTTTTTTCTTATCTGTTTTGTTCCAAGGTTTTGGCAGGATGCCCAGAAAGTTATTTCAAGCTTGTTCCAATCCGGATAAAAAAAAAAAAAAAAAAAAAAGTTTTTAAATCTGTGTCTATAATTTCTTATATTACAGGATGTTTCTGTCAGAAGACAATAGCAGATTATATTTATATTCAGTAGTGTTTTCAGTGTTTTTAATGCAAATTTTATACCCAAAGGATTCAGGTTAGTTTAGCTACAGATCGAGCAACAATAGTTAGTTACTTTTTGAATGCTGTTATCCTTTCTGTAATATTGTTCACATATAAAAAATTATGTGAACAAAGGAGGGGTATTATTGCTGTTTATCATATAGCTGTCTATGCCCAGAAGTTAGATGGTTTAGTGCCCGGGATGAACGAAATCTGAAATTATTATTTATTTATTTTTTAAGAATAATGCTGAGTGCCTTTTAAGGTTGGCAGTGTGCTCTGCACTTTTCAAAGAAATTATATTACAAGTAATTAGTTTGGAGTTCTATACAGAATTATTTTAGCCATTTTATTCTTTTGGTTTGGCAATAGCTGAGGCACCAATTTTAATGAATTTAAATTGTAGCAAAGTCAAGACCACAGTGACTGTTTAGTAAAACAATTAGTAAGTATTGTATGCAACTAATATATTTTTGAGTCTCTCTAGGCACATGTCAAAGTTGAAAGTGCACCTACGATAGACGGGTTAATGGTCAAGCATTTCCTACGCAAGAACGTTCTTCATCCCAGATGAAGAGGCGCTACTACTACTATTAAAAGTACTACTCATCACCATTACAGCAAATAAAATGGCAGAGGTCTCTTTTTGGATCCACGTTACGCATATGAAACTTATCCCAGCACCACCCACAGTTGCTCCAATCTACACCGTATCCAAAGTGGAAAAGCCTAGAGACACAGCCAAAATTCCAGGCCTCAACATATGAACTTTGAACTTTTTAATAATCTTTTTCTTTACAGGTTTTGTTATTTTAATTATAAATGTATAGTCTATTAGGTTTGTGTAAATAGTGTGCACACAAAGACGATAGGGTAGGAACAGGTATATTTTGTTTAGTAATTGTTATTTTGTTTTTATTGATTTGTGTATAGCATATATGCACATCTTTTGTCACACAATGGAATCCTAGTAAACAAAGCCCATATTTTATATATAATGTAACCCAATGTACTATCTATATTCAATAGGTTGCACCCCAGGAAAAATTAGTGTTATATTTAACCCCTTGAGAAAAAGACAATATGATATAAGATATTTGTAGAACCATCTATAAGAAATTGGTTACGAAGGGTGTAGAAATACGAGTTTTCCCTAGGGAAGTTATTGACTCTGTGATAGGAAGACAGATAGAATATTACCCTGCAACTAGAACAGTTCATGTTATTTGGGGAAAATAGTCCAGTGTTTAAAGTTAGAGATGACGGATGGGATTTGTTGGGACTTGGTGGTTGGATTAGTTCTCTGGAAGCGAAGCTATTGGATGCTTTTGTGTGTGTGTCTGTCCTACTCATCACTCTCTATGTATGTGTCATATGCAGTAAACTTTGATCAAGAAGTGCGTTGCACCCCCACTGACGCTATGCCTCTTTTCGGTGATGTCAGCAGTCCCCCAGAAGAAGAGACTGAGAAGAAATCAACTGGGCCGATATAATGGCCGAAAAAGAATGACAAGGCACAATTGGACAATCTCCTGGTCCAGCAGGACTACTGCACCGACACACTTTATTCGAGCAAATACCCAGTATGTACCTGGCAGATACCTGGAATGCACCACTCCTCACCTCTGACAAGCCCCGTTGCGTTTGCCTTCCCAGCCTGGGTTCATGCCTGGCTGACGGGCGGCTGATCTGTTAAATGATAATGATTAGGATTTAATAGGCTGCAATGCTTCGCGTGTCTACCAGATGGCATAAATTCATGAATTGTAATGCAGTATATATATATATACTGTGCAGTATTGCAGCCAGCGGGAATAAAATGCTTCAATCCCTGCCTCGAAAATACCTCAATGCACTCGGGCAGAAAACAGTCACAAACCTCAATACACCCGGGTATACCCGAATTCGTGGGACTAGCCGAGCTCGAATAAAGTGTGTCGCCAGTGTATGCAATGGTGAACTGTTCTTTAAATAGACTGTCTCTAAAGAATAAGAGGGGACTAAGAAGATTGGATATGAGGCTATGAGGAAAGTGGGAGGTCACCCAGAGGCGTGTGTCAGCCACAAGGAAAGGATCATAAGTCAGCCATGTTTTACCATAGCAGCCATTTTGCTTTTTTGCCATTCTGAATAAATGCAGTATGAAAGATGCGTGCAAGATGGATATTTGTGCAATCGCTCCTGGTAGAAATTAGCCCCCACCAATTTTCACAAATTTTAGCCGCAATAATGTGCTAGTAGTTACAGAAGAGCAGTGTGAATAGTAATTTAGAAATTGGTAATAGGTTTTGTAGTAATAGTCAACCTGGTAAACAGAAAAGATATTATACCAGCCACACCGATATATATCTCTCTACAAACAAGAACTCCTGTGGCCATATATATATATTTTTATTTTCTTCTGACCCCCAAAACCTGCACCACTAGTTCAGTACGACAAAGTATATCAAAAATATCAAAAACAATATAGTAGTTGTTAGGTTATGGACCCATGACAGAATGAGGGAAAGAGAATTGTTTTGGGACTGATAATTATCGTTTGCATATTTGTAATATTAGTTGTTATTATTACATGCTGCAAGTTCATGTGTTCGGCTTTATGTAAACTTATGATGCCATCTGTTAAGTCAGTTAGCCACACGTATGCTTCACTGAACATTAACGCCCCTATTCCTGGTCCCGCAACCATAACCTACGACTCTAGAATACCATCCACTAGTGTCCCGATACCTTTAGTGGATTATCCTTTAGTGGATTATCCTTTAGTGGATTATGATAATATGCAAATCCAGTACGAGACCCCCGAAGTGTAGGAGTTGTCATTTTGATGACAAAAGGAGGGACTGATAATATATATATTTCAGGGGTGACTCCATTTTGTCTGCTGTATAACCATTTTTATACTAACACTGCCATTATGCTTAGTCACACGATTTAACTAACATTTTTCCAACTACCCTTTTTCTGTATCTAATGTTGGCTGAGCTTCTGTGTTGAAATAGGAAGTATTGACCAAATAAGGCACAAACGGGAACTTATGTACGGTCTCAGCTATTTAATCTTGAATCATGTGATGTACGGGAGTTTCCAAATAAATGATTTAATATCTTGTTATGTCTAACATAAGCACAAAATAAGGGAAATAGAAATTGGCATGTAATCATCTTTGTTTTCGCTTGGCTATATAACCTGACTAAAATCGCCTAATAAACAGGAGAGATTTTTGACCACACATTGGTGTCAGACTCAATTATTTCTCCTCCGAACGTTCGATTACTTTTCCAGGGCTGTAACAGTGGGAAAAATCCTTCGAAGGTGTTCGATCCGATGTACTGGAGATGATCCCGACATATGCTGAGTCGAGGATGAATTAATTATTAAGACTGAGCTTAACTCCGTGAGAACTCTTGGGTGTTTGCCATCGGGGCCAGGTGCCTTATTTACTTTAATTTTTTCAAGTCGCTTATGAACTTCTTCCTCAGTTAACCAATTGTTCATTAATATGGAGGTTGTGGCTTCCTCCTGCGGCACTACTATTGAACTTGATTCTTCCCTGGTAAACACAGAGGCAAAGAATTTGTTTAATACCTCAGCTTTTTCCTTATCTCCAATAATCTGCCAACCCATTTCACACTGAAAGGGTCCTATATTTTCTTTTCTCATTTTTTTTTTTTTTTTTATAACTTTGGTTTTATTAGGTGAAATTTTACATACATGGTAACACAATCCAATGGCATCAATGTCATCACCTCTTTTTAACCTTAAACCATACAGTTGACACACAAGACACACGGGACAAACAGGGAGACGTGACCTTAGGGTAAGAAAGGGAAAGGGAGGGGGGGGGGGGGGTGCGTGGAGGTAATGGTAGCCGTGGTTCCTCAGAAGATCCAGCTGCTTATGTATACATATATCTGTCTCCAGGTGTCTATTATCCTCCTGAACGCTCCCTCTTTGGGCGTCCTCGCCTATAGGATTCCTACCCACTCTGTCGTCCTGCTGTCTCTATGTGGTCATGGATCCGTTTGGTCACCGGAGAAGGCATTTTTTAACTATCATTGCAATATTGTGGTACTATCTACTCCCGGGGTGCCCGTCTGTGCCAGGCAAGGGTCCCAGACTTTTAGAAAATTGGAGCCGGTGTCGTTAACCAAACTTGTCAACTGTTAAAATCCGGCAAACAAACCAAATTCTGTTCCTGATCTTGGGAATAATTGGAATATCTGGTTGCTTCCATAATGCAGCGATCTCGCACCTGGTGGCAGTTGCCAAATGTGTGATCAACTTGTGTGAAGCGTTCGAGAGCCCCCCGACCCACCTGCCCAACAGAACAGCCACGGGTCCAGGGGAATCTCCACATCTAGCAATCGTTGCAGCCAATCCCTAATTTCCGCCCAAATCGGAGCCACCTTCGTGCAAGACCACAGCATGTGGCATAAGTCCGCTCGGTCTCCACACTGTTTGGGGCAGAGTGGAGAGTAGCCTTTGACAAATTTGGATAATTTAATGGGGGTATAGTACCACCGCATCAGGACTTTGTATGCGTTCTCCTTTAACGTGGTACAGATAGAGCTTTTAGCTGCTGCCTGCAGGATCCTGTCCCAGTCTTCGTCTTCTAATGTCTCCCCCAAGTTGGCTTCCCACTGTCTCGTATAACTAAGTCTGGGATTGTCATCTGTCTCGGGGCAGACTACTTCCCTGTACATCCTAGAGGTTAGTCCCCTTGTGTCCGCTCCTCTTGAACAGAGCTGCTCAAAATTTGTTCTCCGAGACCGAATAGGGGCTTCGTTATAAAAAGCCCTGATCAGGAGGCATCTAAAGAATTCTGCGTTAGGAATGTCCTTCTCCTCTTTGATATGATCAAAGGTTTTAATATACATTCTACTTTCCAGATCGTTTAGACGGAGATACCCTGCGCGGATCCAATTTGAGAAATTAGAGCTATCCATGCCGGGAGCAAAGTCTGGGTTCCCCCAAATGGGGGTCATCAAAGAGTTCGGAGTTGTGAGAAGACATTTGAATTTGACAGCCTCCCAAATTTTCAAGGAACTGGCCATGGCCTATAACGGCGTCCGCATTGTGGACCTACTCTTTTTGGGCAGCCAAATTAGGTTCTGTATTTCGATAGGTGCGCAGCATTCCTTTTCTAACGCTACCCACCTTCGAAGGCTCGGATCTGCGTGCCACTGTAGAATCTGGCTCAGTTGGGCTGCTTCGTAATAGGCGAACAAGCAAGACACCCACAACCCCCCTCTCGAGGTCGGCCTCCTCAAGATTTCTTTTTTAATTCGTGGGCCTTTTGTATTCCAGATAAACTTTGTTATCAAAGACTGTAACGCGAGGATGTCCTCTTTTATCAGGGGGATCGGGAGGGCCTGGAAAAGGTATAGCACCCGTGGGAGAAGATTCATTTTCACACTATGAATGCGACCTATCCACGAGATGCCACACTCCGCCCATCTCCTGAGATCCTCTTGCAGAGTCTTAAACAACCTGGGATAATTTGCTTTGTATAAAGCTTTGTAATCTTTCGTGATATAAACCCCTAGATATTTGATCATGGAGGGTTGCCATTTAAAGTTGAAACTTAGTCCAATTAGTTTTTCCACAGGTTTCGGTAAATTTATGTTGAGGGCTTCTGATTTCGCCTGATTAATTTTGAACCCTGAAATTTGTTTAAAGGTCCCCAGAATTGAGAAGATGTTGGGCAAGGAGGTAAGGGGATTTGATAATGTCAGGATCACATCATCTGCGTATAGCACCACTTTGTGTGACTGCTCTTTAACAGATATTCCCGTAATGTCCGGGTTGTTTCTCAAATGTGCCGCCAAGGGTTCTACACACAGGGCGAACAGCAAGGGAGACAGCGGGCAACCTTGACGTGTGCCACTCCGGATTTGAAACGGATCTGATGGGAACCCTTGATGTCGTACCCTTGCCGCTGGCCCCTCGTACAAAGCCATGATGGCCCCTAAGAGACGTCCCTTGAATCCAAATGCTTCCAGTGTCCCTCTCAGATAGGGCCAATCGATCCTATCAAAGGCTTTTTCAGCGTCCAGACTCAATATCATAGACGGGATGTTTTGCTTTTGTGCCAAATCAATCAAATCTACTATTCGTCTAGTATTGTCTGCCGCTTGCCTTCCTCCAATGAACCCTACCTGATCTTGATGAACCAATCTGGGAAGAACGGTACCCACTCTATTAGCTAAAAGTTTGGAGAAAATGTTAATATCCGTGTTTATCAACGAGATGGGCCAGTAGCTCTTACAGTCTGCCGGGTCCTTACCAGATTTATGGATCAGGGAGATGGACGCCTGAAGCATCTCCTGGAAACGAGGCCCCTTGCATGACCGAATTAAATAATTTTAACAAGTGTGGGGCTAAAATTTTCAAATATTTTTTGTAGTATAGGTTTGAGAAGCCACCTGGGCCGGGCACCTTGGCAGGCTTAAGCGACTTTTACAACTTCCGTTAACTCTTCTAAAGAGAAGTCTTTCTGTAATGCTTCCCCCTCCGTGCGGCTCAACGTCGGCAGTTTCGCCCCTTTTAAAAATTCCCGAAGATTGTCCCTCGTTTTTTGATTGTGTATGACCTTACCCCCATCATAGAGTGTCTCGTAGTAGCTTTTGAATTCTGCCACGATCCGCTTAGGATTCGAAGTAAGTTCACCCCCCTGCGTGCGGATGGCTTGTATGTGATAGTTTGGAATTTTGTTTCGAAGTCGATTCGCTAGTAGGGTGTCCGGCTTGTTCGCCTTCTCAAAGAACCTGTGCCTAGACCAACTCATTTCCTTTTCAGCCTGGGAGGCCAAACGAATGTTTAAATGCTGTTTAGTGTCTAAGAGTTCCCTCAGGGTCACGTCATTTTTGGAGTTTTTGTGGGCCGCCGTAAGGGCCGCTAATTTCTCCTGTAGTATTTTTGTCTGACGTTCCTGTTCTCTTCTGTGTCTAGCTGCTAGGCACATAAGAGATCCCCCGAGGGTGGCCTTATGGGCCTCCCACAACGTGGCGTATGACGACACACTACCTTCATTCTCAGCGAAGTACTCCGTGATCTTCTCTCCAATTTCCCTCTTGATGTCTGGAATTTTTAATAACAGCTCGTTTAATCTCCAGTTTGCTCCCGGCCTGTCTAGCAAATTTAGTGTGCACCGCAGCTCAATGGGTGCGTGGTCTGACCACGAAATGTCGTGTATCCCCGAATGGGAGACCACTGGAACCAGTCTATTAGTTACCAGGAAGTAGTCCAACCGACTGTAGCGGTTGTGCGGGTGAGAGAAAAAGGTGTAGTCCCTGCTCTGAGGGTGCTGCTCCCTCCAGATATCTACCAACTGGCAATCCCGCAAACCACGCGTGATCTGCTGAATGTTCAGTTTGGGGGGTAGACTAGATGTTGTGCATCGGTCCATCTTGGGGTTCAGTGTCCTGTTAAGGTCCCCCGCTACAATCATGTTTCCCTTGGCTTCCTTGTGCAATTTCCGGAAGAAAAGGGAAAAGAAGTCTGCATCTGGTTCGCAAGGTGCATATATTGATGCCAATGTGAGAGGCTGTCCCTGGATGGAGCCCACCAAAATAAGAAATCTACCCTCTCTATCTGCCACCTTCTTCTCAACCGTGAAGGATATCCTGTTGTGAATAGCTATGGCTACACCCCTTTTTTTAACCTGAGCGGATGCTAGGTGTATGGTTTTAATGTCCTTATCTATAAATTTTGGGAAGCTATCTCTGGAGAAGTGGGTCTCTTGAAGAAAGAGAATGTTAGCCTTATGTCTTTTGTAGTCTTTGAGGGCCAATTTACGCTTCGCCGGACTATTGAAGCCCTTGATATTATGAGAAATACACCGGACCTCGTTACTCATTGTGCTTTAATCGTGACCTGATTCCGTCGATGTACCTCTGAACCAAGCTGTCTCCGTCGGACGGCGTGGGGATCCCACCTTCATCTTCTCCTGCTTTGTTTCTGTCCTCCACTCTTGCACCGAAGGGGGGGATGGGTGTGGGGTGGGGGGGAATGACACATACGGGGCAGACATGAGGGGAGACAAAAAAGAAAACACAACATGAATACATGTATACATATAACAGTTTGTCATCGGCTCCAGGACAGCCCTGTACCGTAGCCAAGTCCAGCGCCTTTGGGGTGATGGTTCTCGCAGAACCCCGTCTACGGCCCCTATGTATCCCCCAAAGGACTTCATCAGGTTCTGGGGGGTCCCTCCCCTCCCAGGCCCAACTGAGACTCATGCCGACCCCGGGGTAGCCCGCTCCACTCCCTTACAACCCCGTGTCCGCGCTCTCAAAACACCCCTCTGTTTTAACTATTCCAACACCACAACTTGAGCTTGAGACCGACCTTGACCCAACATGTCCACTGGTCCGTCGATGTCTGTTACTGCCCACTTGGTCTTATATTTTGGCCCGCTTGTTTTTCTGTCTTTCCCCCTATGGTATCACCGTGGCAGCTGTTCACCCTCTCTCTCCCCATCCCTCTCCTCTCCCATCGTCCGCTTCCCTCTATCCGATCTCTGTCCCCTCCTCTTTCTAAGCTCTCTGACCTTCCTCTAACTTACCTTCCTCTTCTGCATACCCTTCCCAACCTCTTCAGCATCCCCCCCCATATCGCCTCTTACCTCACTTCCACCTCCCCCTCTCCAACTACATCTCCCAACCCTCAACTACGTCCCCTCCCTCTCGCCCACATCCGTCTCTCTCTTCACCTCACCTTCTCCCCCCCTCTTCCGTGCCTCCCCCCCTTTAATCACCTCCCCCTGCCTTTCCTAACCCTGCTCAAACCCTTCGCTACCTAATCCCCGTCTCCCCCTTATACCGCTTCTTCTAATTGCTGCCCGCTGTATATGTGCCCTGCGTTTTCGGCACTGTCCTCTTGTGGCCTTTCGGCGCATTGCGGCGCAACATTATGAGTCTGCCACTCCAGCCGGCCTGTCCGCCCCCTCCAAGATGGCGTCTCTATCGGCGGCTCTGCATGATGACGACATCCGGTTTCCGGCGGCCGCCATTTTGGATTCGTCTCTGCCACGAGGAGGATGGAGCGCACGCTTTTTTCCCGCCTTCGCGGCTCTTCCGGGTTCTGCGCCTCAAGCTGGATCTCGCAGAGCTCCCTCTCAACCGCCATCTTCTACAAATGTCCTGGCCTGGAGGCAAAGGTAAGTCCCGCTCACATCTTTCCACAGGTGCTGTCTCCGAACCACTAAATAGAAGGGGGACCTCCGCAGCTTGCCTGGGGGCTTCCTTAGCGAGCATTTATCCATGTAAAGACCATGTAGGTGACCCAATAACGTTTCCTGACGGGCTCCCTTGCCCTATAGGCCGGAATTTCGAAACTTCAAACCAACAAAAAAAAACTTCTTTTAATAACAACTGCGAGCCTCTGTGGCTGCTATTTCAAATTGTCAGCGCTTGCTCCCTTTGGCCTTGGGTGAACCATCTCCTCCATTCCATTCCGGCTCCAGTGGCTCAGCCTCCTCCACCGCCTGCGTGGGAGCCCCCTTCAGGCCGATTAGCCAGGAAATCGGGCCCCTCAGTGGGATCTTTCATTGTGATGGCCCTCCCGTTCCTCGCTACCAACAGCCCGAACGGGAAGGTCCATCTGTATCTCACATTTTGGTCCCGTAGGACCTTTGTTATGGGGAACAAATTGCGGCGTCTGAGCAACGTGGCAGGGGATAGATCCTGGAAGATGAGCATTCTGCTGCCCTCAAATTCCACCGCAGGCAAGGGCCTCGTTTGACGCAGAATGGCCTCTTTGGTGGTATAGTAGTGCAGCCTTATTATGATGTCCCGTGGCTGCTCGTTTTGCATCGGGCACGATCGGAGGGCTCTGTGGCAGCGGTCCATGGCCAGAGCTTCCTTCCCGACGTCAGGGAGCAGGGACTCCAGCCATCTCTTAACAAACTCTTCGCAGTCCCGACCTCTTCAGAGACTCCCCGGATTCGGATATTGTTCCGTCTATCCCGGTTCTCTGCGTCCTCCTGCCTTTCCCGCAGCTCATCAATTTGTCGCTGTAAATCTCCTGTTTTATTATCCGTTTTTTGACCACTTTAATGGTTTGATCGACTTTCTTTTCTAAGTCGTCAGTTCTTGATCCCAGCTTCACGACCTCCCTTTTCACCTCTCTGATCTCGGCCTGTAGAAGCGACTTTAAATCATTATAGAGTCGTTCAAAATCACATCTCCTGACTGGCAGTAATGCCTGACTGCTGAGGCCCTCCTCATCTCCTAACTCCGTGTCCGTATCAGGGTTTGAAGTCAGCGCCATTTCCTCTGTGCCCCCACTCGCGCCATCTCCTCCAAAGTAAGCCCTGACATCAGCCGATTTCTGTTTCTTTTGGTGCCAGGTTTCTTCGGGGCCATCCTGAGGTAGTTATGCAGGTTGTCTTAACTTTGTGTTGTGGATCTTGTATTTTTCGGGTGTTTTTAATATAATTTACTGTAAGCGCGGCACGGAGCTAGACACTTAAGCTACAATTCCCGTGTCCTTCGCGCATGCGCCTCCCTTTTCTCATTTTTTTTGTTATTAAGGTACTTAAAGACCTTTTTAGGGTTGACCTTACTTTCTATTGCAATCCTTTTTTCATTATCCATTTTTGCTAATTTGCCCTTTTGCAATTTTTGTTACATTCCTTATAATTCTGATACGATGTTTCTGTCCCTTCTGACTTAAAGAATCTAAACGCCTTCCTCTTCTTGTCCATTTCCTCCCCTACCTGTTTATTTAGCCACATTGGTTTTGACTTATTTCTTTTATACTTATTACCCATGGGTATACACTGATAAGTGTGCTTTTCTAACAATGTTTTAAAGACTGCCTATTTATCTTCTACATTTTTCCCTGCAAAAACATCATCCCATTGTATTACTACTAGTTTATTAAAATCTGCCTTTCTAAAGTTTAAAGTCTTTGTTGAACCCAAGAAATCTGTTTTTTGATAATTTATTTCAAATGAGACCATGTTATGATCACTATATACAGGCATACCCCACATTAACGTACGCAATGGGACCGGAGCATGTATGTAAAGCGAAAATGTACTTACAGTAAAGTGAAGCACTACCTTTTCCCCCACTTATCGATGCATGTACTGTACTGCAATCGTCATATACGTGCATAACTGATGTAAATAAGGCATTTGTAACAGGCTCTATAGTCTCCCCGCTTGCGCACAGTTTCGGTACAGGTAGGGAGCCGGTATTGCTGTTCAGAACGTGCTGACTGGCGCATGCGTGAGCTGCCGTTTGCCTATTGAGCGAGATGTACTTATTCGCGAGTGTACTTAAAGTGAGTGTACTTAAAACGGGGTATACCTGTACACATATATACACAACGTAGTTTAAGGAGCACTTTTCTTTTCAAACTTTGCATAAAATAAATAAAATAAATATTTCTGAAATGTATACTACTCATGCAGAGAAAGCAAAAGAGAAACAGATTATAGCAATAATAGTTTTAATAAACCATTTTACATACAGTATCATACATATACAACAGTGTGATGACAAATTTACACACTCATTTGAATGTACAGTGCCTTGTACTTTTAGAAAGTACAATCCTGGCTGTATACCACTGTAAAATGAATCTTATATTAAAGACAAGAAAATAGGGAACACTTTTGTTGTCCGGTCGAGTTATTTTTGTATTTAGGAGGAATAGTGGATGCATACTTTATGAATATTTTGTTTAAAGTGTATTTTCCATTTGCTTAAAAAGATTGGGAGAAAAAAAAAAAAAAAAATTAAGGAGTAAAGTGGGACTATAAGGGGACCAACAAATAATCCAGATGGAAACTTGTATTTATATTTATGCTTTGCACTAAAATTATTCAGCACCTTAATCCCCACCCCCCACATACCAAATTGTTATGAAAAGGAGGCATCTCAACACATTTAAAAAATGCAACATCATTCTTTTGCTTTGGATTTGTTATCATTCGAAATAAAAATATAAAATGGTGAATATTAAGATATTATTAACTTTTTTTTTTTAGGGATTTAAATTACTGTACATCCTCTGGGGGATATGTATCAAAAAGTCCCCTAGCTACAAAACTGTCGAAAGCAGCAGCAGGTTAATTGAATTCATATAATCATATTGCGTTTGAGTGGAGGAATATATATATATATATATATATATATATATCAATATCATAGATAATACCTGGCAAAAAGAGACAGCACACTAAAAGTAAGAAAAAGTAGTATGAATTAAAAAAAAAAAAAAAAAAAAAAAAAGGCACCGCAATCAACCAACGTTTCGGACCTCAGGATGGGACCTTCTTCCAAGTACTGGTATTACCGCATTACCTGGAAGAAGGTCCCATCCTGAGGTCCGAAACGTTGGTTGGTTGGTTGCGGTGCCTATGTTTTAGTACATACTATTTTTTCTTACTTTTAGTGGGCTGTCTCTTTTTGCCAGGTATTATCTGGTGATCTTGGAATTTTGATACTATATGGAACTAGCATCTGCCCTTAGGGACATGATGGTGTTGTACATTGCTGGACTGATATAGAGATAGATAGACAGATAGGATAGATAGAGAGATGGAGAATAAAAAATGAATAGACGATACCGTTCTGCGGCTAACGAAATGCTTTTATTTGTGCGAGCTTTTGAGATACACTGATCTCTTCTTCTGGCGATGTTACATTGAATAAAGCAAGCAAGGGTTACTTAAAAACAGTGAATCCTGGAATGTTTTTAATTAAAACCCTTGCATGCTTTATTCATTGTAACATCGCCGGAAGAAGAGATCAGTGTATCTCAAAAGCTCGCACAAATAAAAGCATTTCATTAGCCGCAGAACGGTATCGTCTATTCATTTTTGATTATTAAGCTCGGCTAACACAGTACAGATACATACACACATACATACATATACAGTATATATATCCTCACGTTCTGCTGCTGGAAGACTTTCATATACAATACATGACAGTGTGTCATTGAGCCTGGAAAGCTAAGCATGTTTTGCTTTCATTTATATTTTGAAATAATGAGAAGTACAGCAATGAAGGTAAATGTAAATACTTAATATTTGTGCATAGAAATACAGACCAACGCTTCTACCCCCTTCAGCAGGGGAATGAAACGATGGTCTGTCTTTATGCACCAATGCATTTTAATTTACCACAATTGTTGTACTTCTCTTTCTTTCAGAATGTTTCACAAGTGCTGGGGGGTGATTTATAGCAATACTAATTTCTGTTGAATATTTTATTTTTGGGGGACATGTTTATTTTGGAATTACCTTTATCAATACAAATGAGCATTTGACACGTATGCAGCTGATGATGGCTACATTGTCCCTTTCATTATCTGACTACTTTGCCTTTGGTTTCAGATGGGTTCATTACTGACTGATATCTAACGGGGGGGGAGGAAAGCACAAGAATGACAATAAAACAAATACACCTTTCTTATGGTTACTTTAGTGGTTCTATAGTTCAAAACCATGAACAATTGTACTGTTCACGTCAGTTCCTCATGCCTGCTGAGGTTAAGTGTGCATGTGAAAAGAAATTACACCAATGTTGAATTACTCTGGGCAAAATAATAAAAATATATACAGATCTATTTTAAACACTGCAAAATTAAGGTTAAAATTGAGATAAAGTATGTTTAGATAAACCAGTTGTTTGGATGGACTGCCAGCACCACGTAATAGGATGTTCCAGTTCCCGTAGTAGTCACGTTTGGCACATTTATTCAGTATAGTGCATGCCATCATAAAAAAATATATATGCTACACAAAGCATTTCTAAGCCTTCCTTAAAGCAGAATCGCAGGTTTCAGTAAAACGTCGCTAAACTTTTTTATTTATTTTTTCTAAATAGGCCATAGCTTACCTACAATAAATATATATTTTTCTTTGTGCTGGGCACGGTCTGGCTGTGATAGTATGCATATTGTACGTTTAAGAATCAGGTACAGTACATGGACATCAGTGGGCCCATTTTGGAAAGGTCCATTAGCCCCTCTTGAACAGTAAAAGGTATGCATGTGTCTCTTACATGGAAATGGGACCTATTAAGAGCAGGCAATGTTTTCAGCAAATTTTTTGTATCCCATTTCAAAGCACAAAGAAACATCTTTACTGGCTGTAAAAAAACTACAATTAAGATGCAAATCCTTCATTCTTTTGATAAACTATGAGAAGTGATGGTATAAACCTGCAATGCTGCTTTAATAGGGGTTCATTATTTAACATGTGGTTCATTACAAAGAAGCTGGTGTTTTTAGTTTTAGTTTTCTGAGCATTTGGGCCACCTTGTTCGTTCACTGCTTGGCTTGTGAAGTCAACAGTCTGATTCCATCGTGTTCTCTTCCACGGAATGAACGTTCTCCTGCCAATTTTCCATTGGTGCACGAAGAACTCTTGCTTCACTTTCTAGGACTGCTCACAAGTAGATCTTGACTGGTTTAACTGGATTTATTAATAATCCTTGTAAAGGACTGATACTAATAATATATATTGTCATAAAACCTGTACAAACATTTTTGTATCCTAAGTAACAAAATAGTTCAACAATGACCACCATCGACCGAGTCTTCTCTTTCGTCATACAGAGCAGAGGGTAGCTATCTGCTGCACTTTGCCCATGTCCGTTAAAAGCTGTTTAATTCGTCGCTTAAGTTGAGGCAGTCTTGCAAGAGGATCTGGGGGCTCAAGCTCCCCAGTGAAATCCAGCCAGCTCTCTAGAACTAATAAAAGAAACAACATAAAGATGTTTAACAGAGGAGACTAGCATAGATACAAATATTCTTTTAAAAAGCCAGTGTTGAACAGAAAAGTTAACGAGCTTCTTTGTACCTAATGCACACGGATTTGTGAAGCAGATTTCATTTCTCATTTATCTGATAAACGTGTACAATTGCATACTCCTGTATTTATTTTAAACTGAGAATTACAGTGTTTCATGCAATTAGCCTTTGGTATCTCTAGTGAAAACCTATTATTAAAACGTATAAATAAGTAGGTGGAATCATTATACAAACCGTGAAACACAAAGAAAACATTATACACCGTCAGAGACCTGTCCGTGGGATGCTCCGACCCTTCGAGCCCCATTTGGACTATAGAATTACACGATTGATTTCTTTATAGCATAGGGTTTGTGTAATGATTTTGCCTACTTGACAAAGGGTCTGCTTACGACACTAAACATCGATATGCTATATTGCTTCCCAATAACTGGGAGTTGAAGTACCAAGATTGAAGCTGTTGTAACTTTTGAATTTGAGTATTATATTAGGTGTGCTACCCCTGCATGTTTTATTCTGTGCCTATAGAACCGTATTGGTGGCCACCCTAATGGAGTTTTTCTACTTTGTATAATTCTGCCCTTTTACTAGACACCATTATTATTTTTTTGTATAGACAGAGTGCCTCATAATTAAGAGTACTTAATTATCTTGATTAGCTTTCTGACAAAAAGTAAATACCATTGCAATTTTTGAGGTTTCAAAATGTTTACCTCCTCGGTCACATCTCTGATGAAAGTATCATTAAGCTCAGTTTGTGGTGGCACTGCAGGAAAACTACATATATTGATTTTTAGCATAGGGTTCGAAAGAAGCGCCAAGTTTGACTGCTTGGACACCCACTGGATGGGTCCATAAAAGAAGAAACATCATAAACACCAAATGATACAGACATTAAGCTCCACGTTTTCTTATTTCCAGCTGAAGCTGAGTTAAACACTGCAAGGAAACGTACTGCTCGGGCTGTACCGGAAAATTGGCGAACCCAGGGAGCAAACAAAGAACATTTCATTAAGTTGGCAATAAATAGTAACATACATTTTAAGTGCAAGCCAAGCCACATGCAATTTAAACATGTACAGTTATTAACACTCCTTAGAGTAGAAGACAAACAAATGTGACTTTCTAATTCCATAGACTTCAAAAGCACTAATGTAGGCGCTCTGTAAAGGACAGCACCTGTAACAATGCAAAATAGATTCATTCAAAGCATGAAATGAGCGCCTTGAAGCTGTGGGGAATACCATGGTCTGACGTCATTCCATTGCTTCCTGTGTTTAAGGAACATGTCAGACTATCATGCAATACTAGTGGAAATAACATCCTCCTTTAGTCCATTTCAATTCTATGGGCATTCAACACTCAAATAACAGACTTGATTGCATCTTCATTGACTTCGCTGCGAATGGTGAGAACTAGGACGTAGGAAAGGCTTCCTTAACGTTTATAGGGAAGTTTTCATTTGTTGAAGGTTGGGTGGGCCTAATGGAACATGGCTTAGAATTCTAAAGTAAGGGTGCAACTAGGGAATAACCTTGGAGATGGTGGAAAGAGGAAGTTGTGAAGGCAGAGGAGTCAAAGGTCATGTAGGGGAATACTTGGATATGAGGATTGAGATCACAGAATGGAGAGTTTTAGAAAGAGATTTAGACACAAGGAATATGATCTCAAAGTTTAGTTTGTCAAATATATGAAAAGTCAGAAAAAAGACAATCACAGAAGATTGTTAGAGATTATTGGACCTACACTTCATTTAATCTCTAATGTTGTCATGTGAAACTATTGCTTGAAAACATTTCTGAGAACTAACCACATGGCCCCGCTTTGGTGGTGGCTATATTCCCTGCCATGCTTATAAAAGTACTGTACCTGCAGCATGTTGCAGAGAAACATACATACAGTGTAACGTTAACAAATTCAACCGTACCGTCAACTTCCTTTTCGATGAGGTCCATTCTGCTGGTGACTTCATTCTGGACATTCTCTATATGGGTCAGGAGATTTAGCTGCCACTGAAGTTGCGACTCCACTTGCACCTCTGCTCCTCTTTTCTCATTACACATTTGTACAGTATTTTCTTCCACTAAATTCTAGACCAACCACAAATAAAACACAAATAAGGTGAAAGGGGACCAGGGCACAAACACATGCATTACAATTAACCTCCAGCTACAGGTAACACTGACATTTTGTTGACATACCAACTTCAGCATCAAAATCTCCCATATAATGAGACTGGAACATCTATTATTTTCTCATTAGAGAATCTCAAAAATGTACATTTGCGTGAACACAATGCTTTATTTATACAAGTCACAAGTATATGTTTGGCGTATATATAATTGACCCCATTGTCTTTTGTTTACCTTTTTTCTTTGGGATTCTAAGAACATGAGAATATAACAATTTTCCCAGAAGGATTGAACATAATGTACTTTAGGCTTCCTGCCATCACCCCCGACTCCAGCAGAATGAAATATTACTATACTGATATTTACTATATGCGGTTCCATAGAATAATCATTAGAAAGCTGAGCAATGTAAAGAACACTTTTAAATGTAAAGATTGTAATTGTTATTAGTACTACTTCTTGCACTAAACAAAACATGGATGCAATATTCATTATATAATCAAGAGTTTTAAAGCAGGAATAGGCAGAAAGGATGTTAAAGTGCCTGTGCAAAATGACCTGGACGTTTTTAAAATTACATTTCATGTAGAAGATCAATGTATCTCCTTCTCTGCTTAGCTTTAGATTCTCCTTGAAATGATTGCATTGGTTTAGGTATATTTTGACATAATCCCCCTTTAACTACAAACCTGTTACAGACGTAGCAAAGTGTATTGCACTTGCTGGTTGCATTATGGTGGGATATTCGATAATATTTTGCATTATTACTGCCATTGAAGCCTACAGAAAATCTGTTATATTCTCCTTTAGAATGCAATATTCTGCGTTATCAGCGTGTTTAATAATCTTTGCTACTTCTGAATATTCTTCTTGTTCCCCTACTGGCCATCATTAGTTTGTTAATATAAGAGGTTACAAAGCTCACCTGTTCGTTCCTTCTTTCTATCGTCAGTGAGTCCCGTAAACTTGTTTTAGTGTCCATCAGAAATTCGGGATCTTCAAGCTCAAGGCACATACCATCTTCATCATCTGAGCTTGCCGGGTCATTAGAAGATTTGCAACCATGACCAGAACTCTGAGGTTTTTGGTAACTGTGCTCACTTGTTATATAAGTATCTCCCATTTTGCGTAACACATTAGGGGTCCCCTTATAGTTTTGTCCATAAGTTACTCTTTCCGATGGCTTTATAGAATCCTGCGAAGTCAGCATTATCTTTTCATTGACTTGATCTTGCTCTCTCTGTGTCCCTGGACAAGCCCACAGCCCAAGGTCAGGGTGTTCTTTGTTCCTTGGAATAGCAAAGAACAATGTACAGTCAGTCATGCAGTGTCATTTGTAGGTATTAGACAATACGTACCGGCAAAGCATCTAAATGCTAAATAGATTTTTGTCATCCTTGACAACTATATATGACATATGCATAGAAAAGGGAAGAAAATCAGGGCTCCACGGATTTGCTCAATCAACTAATTTATTGCCAATAGACTTAACGTTTCGGCCACACTGGCCTTTCTCAAAAGCAGAAATGCCAATTCTGCTTTTGAGAAAGGCCTGTGTGGCCGAAACGTTAAGTCTATTGGCAATAAATTAGTTTATTGAGCAAATCCGTGGAGCCCTGATTTTCTTCCCTTCGTTATACCCTGGATTGATACAGAGAATCCTGAACCAGGAGCACCGGTAGTTGTATCCCCTTTTTTCTGATTATAATAGTGTGCAGGAATTTATCATTCTTTTATTCAATATGCATAGAAAAGGACACATGAAAATGTATTTATTGGGAAGAACTGTAATGAATATAGCTAAATCAAAACGATCAGAAAAATGTAGATACTGTAGCAGCAAAAACATTTTCCAGGTTTTACCAAGTTGTATTATTGTTGTATGAATAAAGTGTCCTGAAGAATCAGACCAAACATGATCTAGATGGGGGCTTACAGGTTACATAGTTACATAGTATATGAGGTTGAAAAAAGACATGCATCCATCAAGTTCAACCTATGCTAAATTTAGACAACAGATATTTTATCTTATATCTAAACTTACTTATTGATCCAGAGGAAGGCAAACAAAAAACCCCACTGTTATTTCATCCAATGATCTCATAAAGGGAAAAATAATTTCCTTCCTGACTCCAAGAATTGGCAATCAGATTACTTTCTGGATCAACATCCTTCCCATGTTTACTTATTTGGCATATCCCTGTATACCTTTCCTTACTAAAAAGATGTCCAACCTTTTTTTGAACAAATCTTTTGCATCTGCCATCACAGTCTCCATGGGTAATGCATTCCACGTTTTAACTGCCCTTACTGTAAAGAACCCTTTCCTTTGTTGCTGGTGAAATCTCTTTTCCTCAAACGTTAAGGGATGGCCCAGAGTCCTTTGTACTGCCCTTAGAATGAATACTGTAGTTGTAGTTGTAATACTTGTAGATGCCTCTTTTCTAAGGTAAATAAATCTAATTTAGCTAGCCTCTCCTCGTAAGTTAGATTCTCCATCCCCTTTATTCATTTGGTAGCTCTTCTCTGCACTCTCTCTAGCTCCAGAATGTCTTTTCTAAGGAGTAGTGCCCACAATTGTACTCCATATTACAAGGTGTGGTCTTACTAATGCTTTATAAAGGGGCATAATTATGTTTACTTCCCTTCCATCCATTGCCCGTTTAATGCAAGATAAGATCTTGTTTGCCTTTGCAGCTACTGCATGACTTTGGGCACTATTGCTAAGCCTGCTGTCTACAAGCACTCCTAAATCCTTCTCCATCAAGATTCCCCTAATTTATCCCCATTTAAAATGTGTAAGTCGCCTGTTTATTCTTGCTTCCCAAATGCATAACCTTACATTTATTTGTATTAAACCTCATCTGCCATTTACCTGCCCACGTTTCCAGTCTCTCCAAGTCCTTCTGGAGAGAAATTATATCCTGCTCTGATTCTACTACCTTACACAATTTAGTATCATCAGCAAAGATGGAGACTTTGCTCTCGATGCCAACCTCAAGGTCATTAATAAACAAGTTAAAAAGCAGGGGTCCCAGTATCGATCCCTGAGGTACTCCACTCACTACTTTAGCCCAACCTGAAAAAGTTCCATTTATGACAATCCTCTGTTGTCTATCCTTCAACCAGTTTTCAATCCAGGTGCATATATTTTTCCTGAGTTCAATTTGCTTTATTTTGTACACCAACCTCGTTTGGAACCGTATCAAAAGCCTTTGCAAATTTTAAGTAGACCACATCAACTGCATTACCCTGGTCTAAATTCCTACTTATCTCCTCAAAGAAACAAATAAAGTTAGTTTGGCATGATCTATCCTTCATAAATTCATGCTGACTATTACTAATGATTTTGTTTTCCATTAGGTATTCCTGAATATTATCTCGTATAAAACCTTCAAGTAGCTCCCCGCTATTGTAGTCAGGCTTACAGGTCTGTAATTCCCCGGTTGTGATCTAGCTCCCCTTTTAAATATAGGCACCACATCTGCTTTATGCCAATCTTATGGTACCGAGCCTGTGGAAATAGAGTCCTTAAATATTAAATGTAATGGTTTGGCTATTACTGAATGTAACTCCTTGAGAACTCTTGGATGTATGCCATCAGGGCCAGGTGCGTTATTTACTTTAATTTTATCAAGCCGCCTATGAACTTCTTCCTCCGTTAACCAATTGTTCATTAATATAGTTGTGGCTTCCTCCTGGGGTACTACTATTGCAAGTGATTCTTCCCTGTTAAACACAGAGGCAAATAATTTGTTTAATACCTCTACTTTTTCCTCATCACCAATAATATGCCTGCCCATCTCACACTGAAAGGGTCCTATATGTTCTTTTCTCATTTTTTTGTTATTAAGGTTCTTAAAGAACTTTTTAAGGTTGATCTTACTTTCTATTGCAATCCTTTTTTCATTGTCCATTTTTGCCAATTTAATTGCCCTTTTGCAATTTTTGTTACATTCCTTATAATTCTGAGAATTGTCTTTAAGCACCCCCAAAAACCTGTTTCCTTTTGTTGTAATGCTAACCTCATTGCCCCAGTCTATGTCTGGATAATTAAAATCACCCATTATGCAAACATGATCTAGTTGTGATGCCTTCTCCATTTGAAAAAGTATTTTAGCTTCCTCAATCTCACAGATATTTGGTAGTTTATAGCATACCCCTACAAACATTTCATATCTTTGTACTTTTACCTCAACTGTTAATTTCTATCCACAAGTTCTCTACATTTTCATCACTCCCTTCATAAACATCCTCCCATATAATAGATTTTAGATCCTGTTTAACATATAAACATACTCCACCTCCTCTTCTATTTGCTCGATCCTTCCGAAAAAGGGAATAACCCTCTAAATTAACTGCCCAGTCATGAGTATCATCCCACCATGTTTCAGTAATGCATATGATATTATACTGCTCCCTTGCAGCTCTTAATTCAAGCTCCCCCATTTCATCTGTCAGGCTTCTTGCTTTAGCAAGCATGCATTTAAGTTTTTTTTTTCAGCCTGTACTATAATCTTATCTGCTCCTTCCTGTCTGTGCCAATTTGCTTTAGTCTTTAGAAGTTTTCAAGTATCTGTATTTACTATGGGTGTCTCGCTGCTTGTCAAACTCGTACTTGCACCCATTCTACCTTCAAAACCCCTTGTAACCTCATCTATTCTATTTAGTTTGTTATCTGTTTCATTCACCTCCCCACGCCATCCTAGTTTAAAATCTCCTCCAACCTTTTTAACATTCTGCCCCCTAACACAGAAGATTCCTCTTCATTGAGGTGCAATCCGTCCCTAGCATAAAGATTGCACCTCTCAGAAAAGAAGTGCCAGTGTTCTAAAAACCCAAACCCCTCCTTCCTACATCACTTTCTTAGCCATGCATTAACCTCCCTAATCTCTGACCGTCTCCCTGGGGTAGTGCATGGCACTGGTAGTATTTCAGAAAATACTACCTTGGCGGTCCTTGCCTTAAGCTTTTGGCCCCTGAAATAATTTTTTAGGACCCTCCATCTCTCTCTAACTTTGTCATTGGTGCCAACATGTACCAAGACCGCCGGGTCAATCCCAGCCTCCCCCACCCCCCAACAATCTGTCTACCTGATCCGCAATGTGCCGAACCCGGGCACCCGGGCGACAACAAACTTTTCGGTTCATGCGGTCATGGCAACAGATTGCCCGATCTACCTTCCTAATAATGGAGTCCCCTACCACCACAATTTTTCTTTGTATCTGAGCATCCTGAGTCCCCTATGTGCTGGAGGAACTATTCCCCTGGCTGCTAGAGGAATTAGTCACCCCCAGCCTTGCCATTTCTGCCCTGACACTCCCAATATCTTCACTCAATATGGCAAATCTATTGGGATGGGTCAGCTCAGAACTGGCCTGCCTCTTCCTCTACAATTCAGAACTCTCTTGGCTTATTTATACAATATAAGCCCTACCAGAGAAATGGTATTTTATAAATACAGGATAAGTTGGGGCTTCTACAAAAAATTACAATAAACTTTTAAGGGATTCCACAGAATCACATTATATACTTAAAAGGCTCAACAGTTCTCAGAAGGTTGAAAGCCGTTGGCCTAGGAATACAGAGGATTACAATGAATTGGAATGGGAGTCCAAACGCCTGAGCTAGATATCTTTTCTTATGCAGGACTACTGTTGAATGGTGTGCATAATCACCAGATGTTATACAGTATTAGAACCTCTTGGGCAGTGTCACAGGAAGCAATAGTGACATGATCAAGTTATCACACTGCTAGCTGAAGTGGCCAAGGCTGGAGTCGGCTGCACCAGCCTGTATGCTAAATTCATCTAGAAACTCTGGAATTAGTTGAAACACATGATTTTCATCATTAATCAGTAAAACATCACTGTGTAATTAAAACTTCATTCCAGTATTGCCAATTCCGAAATGTTAACCCACTTCATGTCTACTAACTTTTAAATGTGTACACTCGTTTATTATTCGTATATTACTCGGATAAAAAAAATATCTAACAAGTACAATAAGTATATATTTCGTCAGCAAAACGAGCAAAGAAAAATAGCCATTTCCTTATGAGGAATAGCTTTCAGTAATAACAAATGCATCCTCAAATATTGACAATTGGAACATGGGAACCACTGCTGCTCTAAAGCCTGTATTAACAATGCTGTTACTGCATACGGGAGGCTGGCAGTTTATGCTTTCCTCCGTATATACACTAGATGTTCCTTTCATATGTGATTTCCAGATACTGGACAAAGCCTGATGGTTTAATATATCATTTAATCCCTTTGCTTCTGGGAAAGCTTGCAAAGTATTTACAGACACACCCCCCCCCCCCCCCAGTGGTGCAGGTGAAATGGGAAAAGCAGCCATTTTGATTTCTGAGTGGTCCATTAAAGCACCAACCACCATGAAGCATGTGCAAGTTTTACTCATATAATGTTATCAATTCGACCTGTTTTCTCGTGCTAAACATGATTTTCCCAATGTATAGCTTATAAGGCTACCATGGTAAAACCTTTTGACTGCAATGAACTCTGGGGGAAGAGCTCCATTTTAATCTGCCGGACACTTACAGTTGCTCCTGAAAGATGCTTCAGTGTTGGAAAGGGCAAAGGAGATCTATTAAGCAAGTCAAAAAATAAAATGCAAACAACCAGTGCAAACTGCGGCTTTAAAACAAGCACTTGGCCTATACCAGGGGTCTCCAAACCTGTTCTCAAGAGCCACACACAGGCCAGCTTTTATGGCTATCCCAGTTTTAGCACAGGTGGCTCAATCAGTGCCTCAGTGCTTGACTGAGCCACTGATTGAGCCACCTGTGCTGAAACAGGGATATCTATAAAAGCCGGCCTGTGTGCGGCTCTTGGGGACAGGTTTGGAGTCCCCTGGCCTATACCATGGAGCCTTTGTTTGGCAGTACCCACGGCCTCTGATAATGTGCTTTGAAATTCACAAAAGGCCTTTACAAAACCTGTGTTATAGATTTCCAGTTACTATGGGAAAACCTCATGAAAATGCTGCACATAATCCCTCAGCCCAACAAAACAAAGAAAAGCTCCTCTTGCTTCATTATCGGAATTTGAGACAGCGATTTTGGGTTTGTGATGGCGATTCTAACCACACAGGTAGAGGCGAGAGTCCTCTGAAAACCCTTTAGGCTCTTGCTTTGTTGCGTCGGCAGCACCTGTTCCATCCCGTTTAAGTATATTACTTCTTAATAAATGACTCACAAACAAAACAAAAAAAAAGACAGGATGCCCAATGCTACATCCAATTGACAAAACATATAAAGTAATAAGTATAAAGTTTAAATACTTCAATAATAATAATATTTACTTGGTTATTTAGTTAAACCCTTTTGCCAAAGCGTCATAAGCCTGCATACCAACGTCAAGGTATAACCTGACTGGTAACAGTTGCTTGGAGTTAAGTGGCCCCTCCTCCCAGAGCTCACCCCTCCCCACCTTTTTAACTTGGGAGGTTCTAGCATTTTGCTGAATGGACAGGACTCACTGTGATTGCTTCCCCTCATACAGAGGTAAAAGGAAGGGTTCACAGTGTAGTGTAGGACCTGCATTAATTTGGTTATACCTTGATGTGGTATGCAGGCTTATAACGCTTTGGCCAAAGGGTTTAACTAAATATTATTATTATTATTGTAGTATTTAAACTTTATACTTATTACTCTATATGTTTGTCAATTGGATGTTGCATTGGGCACCCCTGTCTTTTGTTTGTATGCATTGGCCCCGCTTAGAAGCACTCATATTGACATAAATATATATAATGTGGTGGGTTTTGGAGTTTGAGCGTGCTGGGAATGTGTGTGTTAATTTAGTTCCTGACTGGTAACAGTCGTTTGGAGGTAAGTGGCCCCTCCTCCCAGATCTCACCACTCCCCACCTTTTCAACTTGGGAGGTTCTAGCATTTTTCTGAATGTACAGGACTCACTGTAGTTGCTTCCCCTCATACAGAGGTAAAAGGAAGGGTTCACAGTTTTAGTGATAGGACCTGCATTCATCTGGTTATACCTTGACGTTGGTATGCAGGCTTATGACGCTTTGGCTAAAGGGTTTAACTAAATAACCAATATTATTATTATTATTATTGAAGTATTTGTACTTTATACTTATTACTTTATATGTTTTGTCAATTGAATGTAGCATTGGGCACCCTGTCTTTTGTTTGTATACATTGGCCACGCTCAGTAGCACTCTTATTGACAAATATATTTATATATATATATATATTATGTGGTGGGTGTTGGAGTTAGAGCGAGCTGGGAATGTGTGTTAAGTGATTCACAATGCAGCACGGACGACAAGTTTTCACTGTTCAACGTGGCTTTAAAAACATGGTGCATGCTGCAGGATTTGATATAGCACTGATGGCTAAAAGAATGTGCATTGTTATTTGTTATACGGTACTTACTGTGGCACATAAGGTCGCATTTTAATAACACTCCTGTAAATATTATGGGAAGTCCTTCAAGACACTTCCAAAAACTTCCAGAGGGAAGGGTGAAACATGCCAGGTCCTGAAGAACATTTGCTGTGATTTACTGTAGGTGTGTGTCAAATGAAACTATAATGCAGATGCTTGAAGAATGCAGGTGTATGGATGACCTCTTCTGTGTTGTGTCGGCACCAGCTTGAATCACTGGACAGCGCTTAGAACTGAAAGTTCCCTTACAAGTTTGAGATAAATATTACATATTATTATGCGGCTTACAATTGTATTATTATAAAAGTTATGAGATTAACGCTTATATTGAAACTTTGGATACCAGAACTGAGAGCATGGCACAGCAACACTATCCTTGTTTAGCTGTTAATTTGCTGATATTTAGAGAGGTTTAAAAAGCATATTTCCTAATAAAACCTCGCAGTTGTGAAGGATATGCTGCATAAGAAAAACACCGTTCACATTGATTGGGAAGAGGTCACAAGGGAGTCTTGTTAGGGAGGATGTATGCACTGGAGGAACATGAATGTATTTCATTAAAGGGATGTAATTAACGTAATTAAGGGAATCTAATGAAAGCTGTAGCGTGGTAAATATGGACTCCATACTGTATGCCATTTGAGCACTCAAGGGATTTGCACAACATCTTTTTTTTAGGGAATAGTGGGAGGCTTCATTTTGAAACGGGGAAAAAAATGATGCAGTTACAAGGCTGAGTTATAAACATTTCATTTCAGCGAAAGCATATCCGAGACCCTCGAATATATCATTTTACAGCAAAATATTTCTAGAAAACAAATGTACCGCATAAACTTCACAATGCGTAATGCAATCAGAAGGGAAAAGTTGGGGATAATTGGCCTCCCAAAGAATAGGGACCAGACACGTTGAAATGCATTGTACTTCGTGTTGGTGATCAGGATACTGATCATATCTTGGATGTTAGCCGCACACAGTTACCTGGGCTGTAACAAGTGGTCCTAACAAAAAGAAATACCAGGGGATAACTACACTTCCAAATGTAAAAAATAAATAAATGAAAAAATAAAAGAAGGGCAAGATTCCCATGCCACTACAAGTTAAACTTCGCAAAATAAATCTAGCTACTGCTTTTATCTGGATATTACTGCAGAACAAGATACTTACTTTAGAATGCCTATCTTTAGCTGCAGTCCGTGCAATATCTCAGTTACATCATATACGTCAGTCAGCAGGTGATGAGTTGATACAATTCTTTTGGCATTAAGGTAGGAGTAGTTTTCATTTATCAATGACAGACCATACATGTGGCCATTATTAAACCAATCCTTATCATATCTGTATTTTGCGCTCCATCTTTGACCTACAAATTAAAGTAACAGTCATTTTTTTAAAATGTTATCTGTAGTATAAGCAAGGGAGAGAACACACCGTGATGAACGTAACCATCTCCACATTGGAGAAATCATGTACTGTACATAAACACACACACACACACACACATCACTACCAGATGTGTCTGCAAAACATTGCTGCCAAGATCTACAACATCTTGTAGCCAGCTGTGTTGGTAATGACTGGATTTGTGGTAATGGTGTCACAAGAGGGAACTTAGTTTTCTGGTCAAACAAGTCATATTAACTGCCCAGGCTTCAGGCACCAAAGAGAGACCATAAACTTATCAGAGCAGGGAATTATTGTGCTTGTAAATGTACGTTACAGTGTAGGACAGGGGTGGCCAACTCCAGCCCTCAGGTTTTAAGGATACCAATCATGGGCTGAGCCACGGACTAAGCCACCTGTGCTGATGCTGGGGTATCCTTAAAATCGCACCTATTGGTGGCCTTTGAGGACTGAAGTGGCCACCCCTAATGTAGGACTACATGGTCATCCCTACTTAAAAACAATAAATAATTACTATGAATTGACCTGATGTACCCACACCTTCACACTACCAAAATGATCATAAACATATATTTCAAATATAGCCATCTCATACATAGCCAAGATTATTATTAATTTAAGATTTAAGAGGTAGGCAGGATACATGCAACCCTCTTGTTGGGGAAGATATAACAAACACCAGTCATTTAAAAACACATCAAACATCTTTTATATTTAAGTATGTGGTTTATGCATTACTAAACAATACAAATAGTATGAGTTTAATATGCCTGCCAGCTGTTTACGTCCTGTGCAATATTTACATACGAATAGCCCAATAAAACCTGAATAAAATGTAATATCCCTTCCAGTTTTTAGAAATCTATTTCTATTCAGCGGGTCAGTGCAGAGGATACGTTCATGGAAGTTGCAGTCAAACTTACGATCTAAATGCATCAATGGAAAGGACTTGTTTAAGGAGTTAAATCTGGGTGGTGGACACTTTCTCCCCCAAAATAAGATAACTATATCCATTTTCTTTTTAGTTTTTAAGTTAACATTATAAGCCATGGGGCGGGGGCTGTATTTGAGACACTTCATGTTGTATGATGTCACTATGTCCTGAACAGGAGTTTGGTGGAAAGGAAGATCCTGGCACTTGGGCTTAGCAAAGAAGGAAATTTATTCACAGCCAAAAAGTCCAACGTTTCAACTGCACATGCAGTCTTTCTCAAGGTGAGGGCTCGTGTCTGAACAGGAGTTTGCACAGGTCAAGCCCTAATTTGAACCCTTGTTAATCTTTACTGGTCCTCCAACAGGACAGGGTTGACCACAGGTTGTGAAACATTTAATTTACAAAGACTCCCTCAGAAGGCCCAGCGGAAAGAAAATTCTTCTCAAATTTCATAGGAACCAAGTATGCTTACATTTATTTACGGAAAATTATTACATGGTTGTGTTTTGCAAACTGGGATTACATCTCTAAGAGCATAGGCTTGCTCGCACATATTTGTGATGAACAGCAATAGCAGATTCATATGATAAAGCTATTTCGCCCCTTTTTATCCCGGAGGGCCCTGCAGTATATTTAGGAAGAGTTCACGGTTATTCTGGTAGTGAATGGGTTAAGGAATAGGCTTTATACAGTACTATATTTAAGGATTTGTATTTGAGTAACATGTTGATGTTAGGAGTTCCAAGTACTGTATGTTTTTTTTTACCTGGTGGGTCACTGCAAACGTAGCAGATGTATTGCTCAGGGATACTGTCTTCCAGCAGTCCCATGCATACACTATGCTGCCAGCACAGGCATTCTTCACACTACAGCAAAAACAAAAAGGCAGCAAATGAGCACGGCTACATTTCTCTAAATGGCAAATCGTACCTTACCTATCCAGACGTAACATTGCATCGCCGTTCACACAGCTTTTAAGCACAGCAGCTTAAATGGGCTCCATGTGAATGGATATTCCAGGCAAAAGGTGACACATTGTGTGCTCATTTGCATGTCATTTCCCAGAATCCCTTGCTGCAGTGGGAGCACTGTATGCTAGGCGATAATGGTTGAAAGGCAGGGTTGCAGACCTAAGACATGTGAATGTGCTCACAAGTGATATTCTTTATTGACTATATGCTAACGGTGGAGGTTTTTTGTTGCCTTTTTCACCCACCATACTAGCGGAATACGACATTATCGCAAGTATATGTACTCTCTCGTACATACTGTACCTATTACTCACAATTATTATAGAAAGAGGTGAGTGAGTCACTGGGAAAAAAAATTTCTGCATTGCCAGAAAGCAGCTATTGTTTACAGCGGAACTACAAGACAATGTAGATGGCATTTACCTAGCAATGTCTAGATCCGTGTGAGTTACTGGGAATAAGCTATTGCACTTTAAGACTTTAAAGCACATTAGGACTCCCCTTTCTTGGGAACCAGCTGGCATCTATAGAAGGAACCAGAGTAACAAGCTACTAATAAGCAAGTAAAGCGGGTACTCACCATATGAGTCAATAATAATCCTGTTGGAAGCAGCACTTTATTACTGGATTATTGCAATTTCTCTTTGGAAAGAGTACTACTGTATATGAAGGGAGTATGATTTTTCTGACACTTTATACCCTGCAGGTGAACATTCAGAAAGCCACAGAGTTTTGGGCCTTTTATGTATTTGTATTGATTAATTCATATTGTCATATTGTTGTCTTTATATTAGATGTGTAATTAATTATTAATGGTCGTTAATAAATTATATATATTTTTTTACATTTAGAAGTGATATTGTTTATTAGGTCAAGCTACCGTGCCTTGAAATCCTATTCTCGCTTTGTATTTTTTTCCCCATCTCATTTTGTTATCGGAGGCACACAAAGTTAAGAGCCCATATTCACTAAGCAGTGCTATGCCATAAGACCAGAACCAAAATACACCTTCCGACTCTACCCTTAAATGGGCGGTAAGGTGTGTTATAGCATAGCACTGCTCTGTTAATATGGGCAGGAATGACGATCAAAGTTACAAAGGGCCAACACAGGAATATGAACCATGTCCACCCGCTGCCAATTAATCTCCCAACTGTTCATTCTCCCAAGATAAAGAATACATAGATTAACTCTTGCTGTCAACTGCGATAGCATCACACTGCATCGGCCCTTCTGGCAGCAAGGGAGCCTAAGGAACTTACAATTAACTTATGTTGTGTCTGGTATACATGATATACATGGATACCAGACAGCTTGCCCATGATCACAAAGTGCATCTTGAACATTGGTGTACCCTTCAGAGAAAGAGTAGAGAGAATAATCCTTTTAGATAGGAGAACACCGATATTTAAATGATTTTGTAATCTTTTTTTTAATCATTATTTTATCATATTTGTTATTAAACGACCTCCCCTTTAAATCACTGCCATCAAGATTTTTCATTGATACTCTATATTTTCAAATGTATCATATATGTCAATCGCAGTAAGGGTTTGCTTGATGTTACAGGGTATAGGTGTGCCCATCCCATCTTAATGGGCTGTGGAGAGCTACCAATCAGTAGATTATCATTTAAATATAGGTGTGCGCCTATCTAACAGGACTATTCCCTCTACTCTTTCTATTTGTTCTATCAATCCAGTTTCTTGATAAACTCAATCCTAGGTAGCAGCCTCTTTTACCTCTAACAGTTGGAGTGAGCCTGGCCATTTTCTTGTTTATTTTTATCCTTCAGAGGCCAGAATCTTAATCCTAAAAAAACGCTTTTTTTTATTCCTCCCACCTGAATCATGAAGCCATTTTCTTCATCCATTTCACACACGCATCTGACAATCTCGTTAATCGCTTCCTCGTCATCCTGCGACTCCTCGAAATTAGTGGAATCAAAGTCCTGATTGTACTCATCACCGCTAAAGATCAAACTTTCAGTAGAAGAGTCATCCAGAAACTCCATGTCAGAGACGTCTAGTTAAAACAAAACACAAACGTGAAATTGCGGATATATGTAACAAATTCTCTATCATTTTAATGTGTGTTTAGTTTAAGATGAGTTTTATAAATAGGGAAATATTGGGTCGAACACACACACGCACGCGCGCACACGCACGTGCCTCTGACAAGGAACTACATAAACTTTGGGGGGTTTTTTTATATGTGAAATTTATGGGAATAATGTTACACGGATACAGAAATATACATACTTTCTCCAGTAAGATCAACAGCCAGGATAGCTCGTGGGAACTGGAATGAGGTATTCTTCACTGTGAATGTGTTCCGAAGACCTAAAGTGCTGGAGGACGAGCGTGTCACTGGAGAAGTGCATCGGTCTAAGAAATCCAAGGAACTATCTTCAAAATCGGAAAATTCTTCAAAGGCAAAACCAACACTTAGTCATGCAAGGAAACAGCACAAGCAACATATAAAATGAGTAAATGTCATTGGTTCAGTGCTAAAAAGGCCCTGAGTTTTTTGCCTTGCAAATGAGGAGTTCCTCATATACTACTACAAATATTTAACTGGAACCAGTGTCAGAGAGGATGAAGACAGGTTGAAACCATGTTGCATGTGTGTTAGATCTGTCCCAAATGTATTCCTTTAGAAATAACATGTATTTTACACATAAAAACACGCACGTCCAGCACACTGATAAACAACAAAGAAATAAAAAGGAATCGCCACAGTCAATTTAATGACTTAGACCAGGGGTTCTCCACTTCTGTCCTCGAGACTCCCCAACAGGTCAGGTTTTCAGGATATCCCTGCTTCAACACAGGTGGCGCAATCAGTCCCTGCTTCCGCACAGGTGGCTCAAGAACACAGGAATATCCTGAAAACCTGACCTGTTGGAGGGGAGGGAGGAGGTTCTTGAGGACTGGAGTTGAGGAGAACCCATGACTTAGACCAAGAATCCATGTATCAGAATGATAAAGGTGCTTAAATCACCCGAAACCTTGGATGCCGCCATGTTTTCTTAATTAAACAGACTTGCTTTGACCTTCTTTACATTTTGTTGTTTTCGGGAAGCGTGTCTGCAGTGGTTTTGTATATGGACTATTCTTGACCAGGATTCTAATAGTCTGCCGTGCTCTCTCTAATCATTCTTTTCATTGCTTTACCATGCCTACCCCTTTGGTCATCCTAATTTGCTGGCACTTGGTATGTATCTGTTAAAACACACTAAAGAAATCCTCACAGGTCAGAATTACCACTGGAGCACAAATAATGTTACTTCGTGTGCAACAATTTCTGAAAAGACAAATACAGCGAAGCGAATTATACTAGATACACAGTGTTCTATATAGCCGGAGGTCAGATTATCACAGATGGGAGTAGTATGGAGATGTACGTAGCAGCCTACTCAAAACAAAAACAGCACAGCAAACAAACACAAATTCAACAATACAAAATACAAACATGAAAGGGGAGCCCTTGCCTAAAAAAAAAAAAAAAAATAGGTACAACCCAAATAGATAATGCAGAAAAGGTACGTTTGCATGTTTATAGAGAGGTCGATGTTTCGATGCAAAAAGGATCTTCATCCGGGCAGGCGAATGACTCGGAGGAAGATCCTCAAGACGCCGGTATCTTCTATAAACACGCAAGCTTTCTGCATTATCGATTTGGGTTGTGCTTTTATTAACCTATTGTTTTTGACACATTTGTGAGAAAATGGGCCAATACAGTCAAGGAGAAACTAACATCTGTACACAAGAGACATACAGTGTGGTCATCTTATCAACTCTGTATATATGATTATGTTAGCCTCATAACAAGTAATGCAGTATTAATTGTATATGCTGCTGGAGATGTATCATTTAGACTTTTAAAATTGTGCATCTTCTCATTTGCCCCCCTTTTCTTCTTTCTAAACTATCAGTATGACATTTTTCTGCACCCCTGATATTTCTTTTCTATAGCTAGCAGCAGCCAGGAGCATACAGCTGCCTAAGTAAGTATTTATGGCAGGTCAATCACCCCAGAAGTTGGCTCTATACATAAGGAATTGACCAGGGTCCCTTCAAACGGTAAAAGGCGGGTTGCATTCTGAAAGCCATCCAACCTCTAGAATAGATAGGTATGCTGCAGGACGCAGTGTGTCAGGGCACAGCCAAAGATGATCAGGATAACAGCTTGTAGTTAAAAGGTAATCTTTATTCGAACATCATGGTGCAGACAGAGGAATGGAGGGTAGCTCTTACGCGTTTCACGCCTAGCTGGCGCTTCTCATGTGAGTTTTTTATCCTTTTCTTTGCTGGAAGGTGTATTATCAAGGTGGTTGCAAGCGTGTGTGACATTGTCCTCATTAGGAGTAATGTGGTGGAGCTAATCATTCTCCACTCACAGCACTCCTAGGACTTTAATACATATGTCCTATACACAACGCTCACCTATACACTCATCACTCACACTTATACCAGACGCCTGCATCATTATATCTTCAATCAAGAAAGTCTATATGGACATTATTACAAATATTCCTCTACAGTTATTCTGAGCACTATTGATGAACTTTGTTCCTCTATTCAACCTCTAGAATAGACATTAACATGCAAAAGGTAGTGTGCTTCTTTATATCCCTGCTTCTTCCCTAAATGAGTGTGCCACATGATATAGAGCAGGGGTGCTGAACTCCAGTCCTCAAGAACCCCCCCAACAGGTCAGGTTTTAAGGATATCCCAGCTTCAGCCACCTGTGCTGAAGCAGGGATATCCATAAAAGCTGACCTGTTCGGGATTCTTGAGGACTGGAATTGAGCACCACTGATGTAGAAGACAGATTTTGTTGCCAAATTATGTATCAAGTAATGAATATATCCAGTCACTTATTTTTTTGAAAGTAGTCCATTCTTAAATTAGTGATTGTTACTCTTAAGCCCTTTAT
>NC_134484.1:31991524-32026524 GCF_040206685.1 Ascaphus truei
AAAGCATGGTAGTTTACCAACTTCTGAATGCTTGTCCTTCTCAATCACTTTCTTTAACATTTTTTCCTGCAAATTATCAGTGCTTTTCTCTATTCCTATAGCAGGAGACAATGTCTCTGTCCCTTCAGAACTTATAGAAAGAGAGGATCTCTTCTTTTTACTCCCCTTGGCCGTCTTCACGCTGTTTGGCAAAGCCATCTCCACATGTAAGGCATGGACATGGGACAATGTTGCTGCAAAGAGAAACACAGAGAAAAAAAAAGATATTAAGGACATTCAGTTTGTCAATTTGTTAACCAAGTTGTCATTCCGCATTAAAAATAATAATGTAAGGCTTTTCTACATAAACAAATTGGAGTCACTTCAAGGAGACAGATTACAGAGTATGGGCAAAGCTTGAGAAGTCAAACCCAGGCCTCCTATTCACAATATAGAAACACAAATCCAAGTGTGCATTCTTTAGCAAATATCCAATTCGAGTGTGTGTCGTTTCAGAACTACTGAAAGAAGCATCTGAAAGTATGAAAGGGGAAGTGGTTTGTGAATAGATTCCGTGGGAGACTAAAAACAACGTAACTTCAGGTAAAATGGTACATACAGCTCAACCCCCTTATAACTCCGTGCTTGGGGTCCAAAGAATCACATCGCGTTATAAGCGGATCGCGTTAGAAATAATGTACAATGTATGCATTGTACAATAAAGCATTTAATATAACAATAATCGTGTTGTAAAGTATTCATAAATACGAAAATTGGGAGCCACGCATGCATCGCGCTATAAGCGGATTCGCGTTGTAACGGATCGCGTTATAACGGGGTTGAGCTGTACCATTTGTGAAATCACTGGCTTTAAAGCACTATAAACATTAAAAAAATACACTACAACCGAAAATGACAAGCAGTAAATGCATTTCAGAAATCGCTCTGAGCGGTGGACTAAGCTAATAAATACAACAAATACATATGCATTTTAACACACGCAGTGCTGGAAAACGCTAAAATCCATGTCACGCTATGTTTTACAAGACTTTATTTGCCAATCCCACCACCAAACATATTTGCAATATTCATTAATAAAGTTAATTCAACATTGTTACAGGGGGAAAAAAAATTATTTATGCTATTACGACAATAATTAGTCCTACAAAGTGCAGGTTGGTGCTTGGGCATAATTCTGGCGATATAAACAAACCTGAAAGTGTCATGTGGAGATGTTGCAACTGGTCTAAACTGCAGCTTTTTTTTCCCCCCTCCTGACCCGCGAATGTGGAATTTAAGTTACTCCTCATATGGAAAATACAGAGAAACGGACATTGCAAGCCAATAGACAAAGCTATTCTTCTGTCACCAGTATTCCCATGGACTTGAGAAAGGTCTGATGCCAAATGTTAATGCCTTTACTGGTTCATAAAAACACTGAACTCCAAAGGCCTTGTTAAAAAAAAAAAAAAAAAAAAAAAGTCCCGCATTTTAGTTTTATAATCACCAACAACATTTTGAAGTACTTCTTCTACAAGACCACTGGAGTACGTTTTTATGAACTACGCTCTATAAACCCCCGAAGTTACCGTGGCACTGATGTGCACCTGTGGCAGGATTACCAGTGTATTGCGAGTGCTCCAGTTCTCTCTAATGCGGTTACTTAGAAACTGCAGCACTGAAAACTCAAATCTGTTACACAATCATACTGTCTTCATTTGTAAAACGCCATTGTTTCATCTCGTCAAATGTTACATAGTAGATGAGATTGAAAAAAAAAAGACAGACGTCCATCAAGTTCAACCTATGCTAAATTTAGACGACCGATACTTATCCTATATTTGTATTTACATTATATTGATCCAGAGGAAGGTAAACAAAAAACCCCAGTGAAATATCATTTGATATTTCATAAAGGGAAAAAAATAATTCCTTCCTGTCTCCAAAAAATGGCAATCAGATTTCTCCTTGTATCCACATACTTCCCATGTTTACTTATTGGTATATCCCTGTATATCTTTCCTTTCTAAAAAGATGTCCAATTTTCTTTTGAACATATCTATTGTTCAGATGTGAAAGTAAATTACTTAAATTGCCAGTATACAAATAGCGAGCCTACACAACAAGATACTATTCTGTAGCCTACAATTGTGATGGTAGTGGAAGTGGACCGATGGCTTAGATTTAGGTTTTACAATTTAGGTTTACCTTCTCACACATAAATTAGTGGCGATTACAACATGTGTTTAATTAATGCCTATGATATGATACTACATACTTAAAATGCAAATGTGCTTATACTCCCATCTTATACTATACTGGTCTGTCTAGTAAATTATTGCAACAGAATGTTGAACTCGCTTGAAAGAAGCTTTAAGCTTCCTACGGCTCAAATGACAGTGCCGTATTACAAAGGATTCTAAAGCCAAGCCATTCCTAATGTTCCTACGGAACTGTAACGGAGGGAAGAAAACCAGGGCTCCACGGATTTGCTCAATAAACTAATTTATTGCCAATAGACTTAACGTTTCGGCATCTCATGCCATTTCTGCTTTTGAGAAAGGCCTGTGTGGCCGAAACGTTAAGTCTATTGGCAATAAATTAGTTTATTGAGCAAATCCGTGGAGCCCTGATTTTCTTCCCTTCGTTATACCCTGGATTGATACAGAGAATCCTGAACCAGGAGCACCGGTAGTTGTATCCCCTTTTTTCTGATTATAATAGTGTGCAGCAATTTATCATTCTTCTATTCCCTTCTGAACTGTACCCACAAGGCACTGTTCCCCGTCACTTGGTTTCCCAATACTCAGATGTGGAGGTTGGCACCATTGTAGAGGTAGCTATGGTCCTTCTTGCTTTTTCAGATGTACTTTATCTGCCCAAACTGTCATAATACAGCTCAACCCCCTTATAACGATGTGCTTGGGGTCCAAAGAATCAGAGTGCTATAAGCGGATCACGTTAGAAATAATGTACAATTGTATGCATTGTACAATAAAGTATTTAAGACACCAATAATCGTGTTGTAAAGTATTCATAAATACGAAAAGTGGGAGCCACGCTTGCATCGCGTTATAAGCGAATGCGCGTTGTAACAGGGTTGAGCTGTACTTCACATGAAAGTCCAGGAGCTTTGCATGAGGCTTTGGGTGTAACTGGGATCTACAGTATACAGTACATTTAAATGTATCATGGACAATAATCAGTAACAAGCAATTTAAAACAATATTACATTTTGAAGCAGGCAACTTTGCCCATAAAGAGGTTTTAAAAATAATTGACAAGGGATCATGGGCCATATTTACCAAGTAGTCTTCTGCCTAAAACCCCTTTCAGTCTATTTAAGTAATTGCGTTGTAAGACGTCTTCCATGACTGGAAGGTGTCTTTATGGAAGAAGACGGCTTCGTAAATATGTGCCCTAATGGATTTACTAAAACAAAATACACAGATTCCCAACAAGCTCCGAGAAAGATGGCAGGTTCCAAGATAGCAGGTTAGTTTCATTTTGCCAGGATATGACAGATCCAATGTGATCATTCTTCCTGTAATTATACAGGTAAATAAGAATTTTAACCCAGGTGAGTGTTAGGACCTGCTACGGTCATGCCTTGTAAGTGGCAGCAGGCATAAGACGCTTTGGCCAAAGGGTTAAACTAAATGACCCTTTTACAAGAGATATATAGGTATTGCACTGTGTATTTTTGTCACATTGGAAGTAGCTTTGGGCATTTTTGTTGTATACATTTACTAAAACCATTAGCTTTTGGTATAAAATGATTTCATGGTTTTTGTCACTACATTTTTTTCTAAATTAGTGCAGCTTATCGTTGATTACTAGAAAGCAAGGCAACAGCTATACTAATAACAGCAGCTTTATTTCATTTAGCGCCTTTCTCCCAATGACATTCAACGCACAACATAATTACAGTATAATTGGCACAGGGAGATAAAGTGACTTGCCCAAGGTCACAGAGAAGCCGACACCGGACATGAACCAGGTTCCCCTGATTCAAACTCAGTGTTGTTGTTTACAGTCTTTACTCACTGAGCCAGGGAGAAGAATCGGCTCAGTGAGTAAAAGACGCTGACTCTGATAACGGCAGAGTTTGAATCAGAGGACACTGGTTCAATTCCCAATGTTCGCTTCTTGCAACCTTGGGCAAGTCACTTTATCTCCCTGTGCCTCAAGCACCAAAATCACAGATTGTAAGCTCATCTGGGCATGGACTGTGTCTGTAAACATTCCTGTGTGCTGTAATTGTGAAGCGCTTTGTGTGCTTTATTTATTTATATAAACCAAAACTGCACAGTTCTATTAAAAAAAAATAAAAAAAACTTGTGTCAAAATATCTTTTAAAAATATTGTAATATATGCTTTATATGTTACCAATTGAAATACACATTCTCAGTGATGTGGCATTAAGTGCAGCATATTAGACTGGCACTCACACTCTGCTGAGCTATGACAATGAACTATGACAGGAGTGGCCAACTCCAGTCCTCAAGGGTGATCAAAAGGTCAGGTTTTAAGGATATCCCTGCTTCAGCACAGATGGCTCTGTTATTGACCTGACCTGTTGGTGGCCCTTGAGGACTCGAGTTGGCCATCATTGGATTAAGACCCTATCTGGATTGAATATTGATGTTTGATCAAAAAACTGAACAGGACAGGAAGTAAAAAATGACATGAAATTGAGCGTTATTTGCATATGCAGTCCCACTGAGCTGCACAGACTGTAGCTCTAAAGATGTAAAATCAATCAGGCATGTAGCACCTGTAACATTGATTTCATATCTTTCCAAGCTACAGCATCAAAATCTGGTAGCGAAAAGCACACAACTAATATTACACATCGATAACACCCCCCCATTTTGTTAGGGACTACGTATGGGGCCCTTTGTTTGAAACGCAACAGCAATTGCAAAACTGTACTTATTAGCTCAGAGTTATATCATAGGGACCCATTTGTTTCTGCATTATGTTCTTTGTTCAAAATAGACAATATAAATACACAAGAATGTTCCCAAATAATCTGTTTTAAGAGCAAATGCTTATACGTATGTTTACCCCCGCTTCAGCTTTACTATAGAACAATGAAACTGGTGCTGCAAAGGGCGTATAACTTAATACATAGTGGACAGACAGAGCCCCTGTAGATAGCACTCTGTTTCTGTATGAATTGGTGATTTATTTAAAATAACTTTATTAATTGACACTATCGTTAAAATATAGGTGTATAGGTGTATCCAGTGGGCTAGCCCATTCTCTCCATATGAGGAACACTAGGGCCAGTGAATTACCCTAACACTGGGCATTAATACACCATTGTATACTCCTCTGGATACACCTATCCATAGAGTTAGCCACACTTGGCATCATTTAATCATTGTTTTAAACCCCTATATTTTAACGATATTGTCAATTAATAAAGTTATTTTAAATAAATCACCAATTCATACAGAAACAGAGTGCTATCTACAGGGGCTGTCTGTCTGTCCACTATGTATTAAGAGCAAATGCACCTATTGGGGTTTTAGAAAGAACTTATGACATTGGTATGATGAACAGAGGTTTGAAGTAAATAGAGGGAAATGTTTAAGCATTTAGCAACTAATCAATAATAAAAACTATTTAAAAAAAGGAAAAACCTGCAGCTAAGTACTATACAGAAACACAGATTAACACAATCAAATACCGTACAGCCACCACAGAGGAAAAGGACCTATAGGCCTCTTTATCTGAGTGCTTAACCGTAAGTAAACAATGCAGTAATGAAACCAAGACGGGATGCTCAGCTCTATAGGGAAATGTATTGGAAGCAGAGAGAGAAAGGCATTAATACTTTCTATACCATTAATAGACCTATGCCAAACTAGGGGTACTTTACAGGAACAAATCCTCCCTAAGTCTCCTGGTCAGAAAGCGTATCGCACAGCAGATGCTAATGCCAATTATTGACTATGGAGACATAGTATATGGCTCGACACCTCAAACCCACCTTAGCAAACTTGACACAATCTACAATTCAATTTGCCGTTTTGTTCTCCAATGCAACTATAACACACATCACTGCGAAATGCTCAAAGAACTAGATTGGTCATCACTCGAATCTAGGCATAAAGTTCACCTTTCCTGTCTTGCCTTTAAATCATTTATGGGTAAGCTACCCAGCTATCTGAACAAGCTCCTCACCCCTACCACACGCAGTACTTATCACCTGAGATCAGACTCCAAGAGACTGTTCATGGTCCCAAGGCTCAACAAAGTATCCGGCCGTTCCTCCTTCTCTTACCGTGCACCCCAAAACTGGAACAACCTACCAGAGACTCTCACATCCACCACCAGTTTAAGTTCTTTCAAATCTAAGGCTGTCTCACATTTTAATCTGGTCTGTAACTGTTTCATACGCCCATAATATATATTTTCTTTAACTGTGCATGCAATGTCTTGTATATAATGTATACCCTGTTCATTTATGTAACTGTATTTGTAACCATGTATTATTTGTCTAAACCCTGTGCCCAGGACATACTTGAAAACGAGAGGTAACTCTCAATGTATTACTTCCTGGTAAAATATTTTATAAATAAAATGAATAAGAAAGGACTAACATTACAATACTGTGTTCAGTTGTAAATGTCATATACACAGGGATAAATCACAAAAATGTTGGCGCTCACGAGGTCTTTGATTTTATTCTTAATGTATTCAATAAACAGATCAACGTTTCGGGCCCACTCTTAGACCTTTGTCTTGACAAAGATCGGACCGAAATGTTGATCTTTTTATTGAATAAATTGATATTCTTCTTTAAAGACCTTGTGAGCGCCAACAGTTGTGTGATTCATACCATACCCGGATTCCCACTGGACATTCCTGGACGTGCACCCGTCCAGTGTATACAGTACCTCAGTATCAGGAGTGCTCCTAACCAAAGATATCTCCCCCCCCCCCCCATGTAGGACATGTTTTTAAGGTCAGACTGATGTGATGAGTAGTAAACTTACTTTTATTTTATTTTCTAGCTGAATATATAAGGAGTCTCACAAAGGTACGAGGGAAGAATTGTACAGAGGAACAAGAGGTCCTGTCCTCAAACTGGAGTTTGGCAAGTTCAAAGGGTGATCAGACAAAGTTATTTTTCACTGAAATGGTAGTGGAGATCACATAACTGTAGTCATGTAATCAAATCGTCAGCAGCTAGGACCGAATTACTCCTGGAATTGACTGCACCGTTTTCTTTTATGCTCTACAGCAGTGGCGTTCAACCTTTTCTTGGTTAAGGAACCCTATAATCATATGAAATTCTGCAGAACCCCAACCCTCTCTAATAGCGCGTCTGAGATTAGATGCATTGTAAGGAACCCCAAACTTTTCTAATAGCGCGTCTGAGATCAGATGCATGATAAGGAAACCCAACCCTCTCTAATAGCGCGTCTGAGATTAGATGCATTGTAAGGAACCCCAAACTTTTCTAATAGCGCGTCTGAGATCAGATGCATGATAAGGAAACCCAACCCTCTCTAATAGCGCGTCTGAGAACAGATGCATTGTAAGGCGTGCCTGTCACCCTAGCTGTCTGTGGCCTGTGATTCACAGCGAAAGGGAAGCGTGCCAGGGGGCGTGTCCTTGACGTTACATGAGCGGTTCACCCACATTGCCTGAACCGCTCACGGGACCCGGGACGTCGGAAAACAAAGACAAATAAATTTGTCTCGCGAAAAATCAGCCACGCCGTCGCTCACGTGCACACTCTATGGATGCTCCCATAGACTTTAATGTGTTTGGTCACAGTAGCGCTAAGCATGGACGCGGCCTAAGGAACCCTGACCCTATCTAATACTGCGTCTGAGATCAGATGCATTGTAAATTCTTGTGTTTGGTACACTTCTCCAATGCCATGAAAATTGCAGGCAACCCTGTAGGGATGCTCACAGAACCCAGGATTTCCTAGGAACCCGAGTTGAAAAACACTGCTCTACAGACACGTGCCAATAACTGATTTAGTTAGCATGCTATTAAAACAGCAATCTCGCCCAGAAGTGTAGTTTAATAAGTTAGTATCTTCTAGGCTAGTTCATTCTTAAAAGAATGCCCTGCTCTTTATTTTTATTAATACATTTATTTTGTGTTTAAAATCAGGATTTAAAAATATCTGCAGTGTCTGATACCTTAATAACCTTTAAGCTGCACTGAGCACAAGGGAAAGCTCAATTTAACCTCCTGGATACTTAATATCTCCTGAGTAAAGCACCGGATTTACAAAATAAACCGCATTGGAAAGGGAAAGTAAAGTGCTCTTTAAAAAGCCGCTTCCCCCACCCCCCGACCCTTCTTTTGTGTACCAGGACAGGAAGCAGGGGGTCCCCAGAACTGAAGCACATTATTTTACCCATTCAGGGATCAGAACGTCCGGGTATTTAAATCCTCTGCGTCACGCGGGCCAATAAAAAGCTGCAATGAGTGATGCTGCGGCTTCCTATTGGACTATGTCACGCAGCAGATTTAAACCATGTTTCTCTGGAAAGGACAGGAACGCACTTCTTTCAGTGGTAAGTATCTCAGGAACTATGAGGGATACAGAGCTCCCAGGTTCCCATCCTGGGGGGGAAAAAAAGGAGGGGTGGTGGTAAGAGGGTCAGGGGGGGGTAAAAAAAATGCCTGTCAGCGCAGACTGCGGCTTTAATCTTAAGGAAAATAATAGTACAACAATGGTAACAAGGGCACATCACTCGTAACATTATCAACACTGCACTAATATGCAATATTGCAATCTAGACAAGTGCTGGTGGGTCCTTAAGTGCACAATAGAATATTATAATTTCGCAAATTATAAATTCTGCCGCTTCAAAGATAAAATCGCTGATAAAAGCCACACAAGTCTTGATATAATGTTCTAATGCATTACTGCAAGATTTTTTAAAGTTACATTTTATGTAGTAGTCAAAATACCAACTCAAGGCTGCGGCTCCGGTGCCTGCGCGCCTGCCAGGCTGTCGGCACGTGCAGCTGAGATCCTCTGTCTGTGCAGAGCGGCAGGGGGAAAGACGGGGTGGGTGTGGTGGGGGGCACGGCCGTGATGTCACCCGGTAGGTTCGCTCTCATTGGTTGAACCGCCGGGGGGCGTGGCATGGCTCTGTCACCAATTCTGAAGACAGTTTTTCTGTCTTCAGAAAAATCTGGTCGCGCAGCGGCCAAGGTAGGTAGCGGGCCCGGCCCCATTGAGGGGCAGTTCTTGTCCCTGCAGCGCACACCATAGCGCATGTTGCAGCAGGCACCTAGCCTTACAGGTATTTGGCTTAACACTAAAGTTATAGATCCACCTTACAAATAATATTTCCCTACAATTTATACCCTAAAGTCAATTTTCCCTGCCTGATCCAATCTGATTCACATATTTTCAGCATTTCAAGTGCCATAGAAAAAGCAGACTCTCTATGAAGCAGCTGTACACTGTGCTTTGTTTTGCGAATTAGGCCCTACTGGGAACTGCTCATCTTATGAAGTCATCTAAGCACTACAAGGACAGCCAGATAAAACCAGCCGGCACTCTTATCGAGAAGTACAGTAACTGGCTTAAGAACAAGTATGAAGGAGGAAAATGTACGAGGCATAACGATTAGGGTTAAAAAAAGGTAGATACCAGTCAAAAATATATACACGCAAGCATTATTTCAACTGCACATGGGTGACGAGACGCGAACGTTACAGACCTGTACATGTAGAGACAAGGTCCTATTACTGTATGTAGGTGTCTTCAAAACAATGGATCAGCGATTGCCGTTATCCAAAAAGCATCAGTCTACAAGCACCTGTTCCTGCAAAGGCTGCTTGCGTTTGTCATGGGAGTCTGTCAAGTCTCATCCATCTATCTATCTCAGTTGTAAGGTTCCAAATGACTTGTGTGTATGCCTGATTGATGAATACTACTGATACGCCTTGCCTTGCATTTCTCCTGCACTCCTGAATATCTAGGCAACAGCCAACTGCAGCCACTGGGAAGGCCCCTCCTCACCTTTTGCTCACACATTCACAAGCAATACGGCTAGATTCTTATTTATTTCAAGGATTGTCTGCAGGAGAACAACCTTATAGAAAAAAAAAACATGAAGGACTCGGCCATGTAACATTGGTAATTTCCTAGTCAATGATAATATAGCAGACACAATAAGATATCCATAGAATAAGCCAGCTCAGGTAACCCTTTGTGCAGCTCTCAGAGTGCAATGTGGGAAAGGTTGGAATTCAAACACTCATGAAGTATCATATTTTTATTCTAATTACAGGGGTGATATTTTTTGTTTCTCTTTATGATCTGTCGTAATGTTACCCAAAAGTTATTTTATATATCGAACACTCGTTTAGCTTGCAATTTATATGTGTTCACGATCACTTTGCAGCAAGCTTCTGATTAAAGCAAGTCATATCAGGGAGTACACTACATAAACGAAGATATATTTGCTGATGTGTCAAATGCATATTGTGGGGAGCGGGGAAACATATCACTGTATTTACATTACCTACGGTACATCTATATGTTGCGTATTTAGGGTTAAGAGTATATCTGAGAGGATGAATATTTAATGTAATCCGCCAATAGCTGATGTGTGTGGTTTGGATGCATTGCTTCGGGCCACATTGACAGTATTAGACGATATACTAATACAGAGACAGGATCAGTGTTGCAGGTTGCATTTTTCTAAGCCAACAGCATCTCTGTAAATAGATCTTGCATTAAAAACCTTAAGTACGGTACATTCTTGGCGAAAAGCATATGGTTAGCAAATAGCCAGCGATGGGTTCATTCCTTCCCTGATTCGGTTACTGGTGTTACACACAGGACCTGAACATTAAAGCTTTTAGTTTTTCTTTGTAGTTTGCAGCATGATTATTACCTTAATAAAGCAGACAAAGCTTGGTCTCAGTTTGCATCTGAAAAGTGAAAAAGCTAGGCAATTATGAAGCACATCCCAGCAGCCTTCACCTTGCAATGATCACAGATTCAGTCACCATCTGGTACAGCACTTTGTTGAGGTAGAATACATTTGAAAGAAAAAAAACAAGGTTTTTCTAGCTTTGTGTCTTGAAAGGGCCGTGTTTCCCCATTTGTGTGCTTATTAGAGTGAATACCAATTCTTGTATTGCTCCTGTTATCATTACTCTATTAAAGTATAGTGCCATGGTCATTTATTACCAGGTGTCTTGTTCTGCAAATGTTTTAATTCAAAAGAGAGGGCGCATCTGTATGACGTAATGATAGGCGACTATCTGCAGTGAGACCGGTACGGAGGAGTCCGTGTAGACGCCTAGACAGATGAGTTATAGACGGTTTATAAGTACAGGGCTGAGTAATACCTTCACTTGATTGAGACTTTGTACGTTTATGTTCAACCGCTTGTCAGCTGATCCTGCAGGCTGCTAGCTGGGTCGGGCACTGCATAGTATCCCAGACAAGGCTACCGTGTTAGTATTAATACCACGAGCGGTATAGATTACCAAGGGGACTGTAGAACATAAATTGCAATGTTGCTAAAAATTCTGCCACTCCTACGAGAAGCAGCTCAGTGAGTAAAGACACCGACTCTGTAAACAATGACACAGAGTTTGAATCAGGATGACCTGGTGCAGTTTCCGCAGTCAGCTCCTTGTGACCTTTGACAAGTCACAATGTCCCTGTGCCTCAGGCACCAAAAGCCGGTTGGAACCTCATCGGTGCAGGGACTGCGTCTGTAATGATTCCTGTGTGCTGCGTGCGGCATACTGTCATTGAGAAGGGCTTTCAGTCCCATTGGGAGAACAGCGCTATATGAAATAAAGTTATGATTATTATTATTATGACAGGGGTTTGAGTAATATTAGCAGTGGTTGACAAATCACCAAAAAATCTACTCGCCACCTAGTACCAAACATATGCTGCTTGGGCCAATAGGAACTCGCCACGATGTTAAATCAACTCGCCCGGGGCGAGCAAATGTATAGGTTTGTCGAACACTGAATATTAGCAGCTCGTCTCTGACATAATGCGTGGCATTTTCATATTTGAGAGATTGCAATTGGAGCCCTTTCAGCGATTATCTTTCATATATCCCATGCTAAGTGATTAGCCATTAATTAGTACCACACTATATTTGGTTAGACTGATTATTTCTAAACATGCAAGTCAGGTTCGCAGCCAATCACTGACACTATGTCTCTCTGCTTTTAATATATATTTTTCCCCAGGATATAGGTTTTACATTTACTTCAGAATTAAATGTTCAGTTTTATATCCTGTATGGTGTGCTCCCAAGAGAGATTTTCCCCGAGTGGAGTCCCTTTTTTTGCTTCAATGATTGAACTCGGGCCCATAATAGTAGGAACGAACACACACACATTGCACTTGATGGAACGCTACTCTTTTCTAGAGTTCTGCTCATGAATCGGCACCGTTTTCATCCATAACCATATGAGGTAAATGGATCATCACAAACATATTTTACACCAAAGCACAGATCAAAACCACCTTCTTTACTAATGCATTCAGCGGTTAACCAAGGAACATTTTACACAGAAGCCGGGGTTTTCCTTAAAAACATACCTGCATTAGTGAGTATGTACTCCTACCCTAGCAGGCGCAAACAAAACAAAAATAAACAACACACTAATTGAAAGAGCTCCAGCCTCCCCGAAAATGGAGCTCTTCCATTATACAAAGCTCTTACCTGGCTTCTGTCACCTCAGCAAGAAATAACCTGCAGGCACTGCAGGGGGGGCAACTCCGGTCCCCAAGGGCCACCAACAGGTCATTTATTATTAGGGGTAGCCCTGATTCAGCACAGGTAATTGAGCCTCCTGTACTAAAGCAGGGATATCACTAATAACTGACCTGTTGATGGCCCTTTAGGACTGGAGTTGCCCACCCTGGAGGTACTGACTGGGTAATGTACAGATTTGTCTTTTTTTTTATTTTTAATTTTATTTTTTAAACGTCTCAAAACATCAAGATGTCAGACGAGAAAAGGGCTACGAGTAGGAATCGGTTTCAAAGTGCATTCTCAAATAGAACTACAATGAACGAATGGTAGCGACACTACCACGAAAAAAATGTTAAAAAATGGGTGACCGGTGTGCAAGTTTGTGTTATAGTGTTGGAACTAGGGATGTGGAATATATAAGGAAGAGATGAGGCAAACGGTCAAAAATAGTTGTGAAATACGTATGCAGATAAACCTTTGCACCATCAGTTCCCTCTCTGTGGAAGTGCATGCTAGTATTGAGCAATTATAGACATGGCATTCCTTTCATCAACAAAATACATAGTTACATAGTAGATGAGGTTGAAAAAAAGACGTACGTCCATCAAGTTCAAATTATGCTAAATTTAGACAACAGATACTTTATCCTATATCTATACTTACTTATTGATCCAGAGGAAGGCAAACAAAAAACCCCAGTGACCTATCATCCAATGACTCCAAGAATTGGCAATTGGATAACTCTCTGGATCAACATTCTTCCCATGTATACTTATTTGGTATATCCCTGTATACATTTCCTTTCTAAAATGATTAGCTGCTATAACTATGAAGGCGTTGGAAGGATCAGCTATGAAATGGCAGTCTTGCACTGAATGGGTTAAACTGCTGGTCAGCACTGAATTTGTTGCCAAGCTATTCATTTTCAAGTAACCAATGAGACCTCTCTGAACGAAATGCTTCATATGCTTCATAATCAAGTCAATACCCTAGCAACTCCAAGGAATGAACGTTGCTAGCACGTGTTGCATTCAACGTAAAGCATGGTAGAGAACAGAACAAAAAGTATTATTTCCCATAATATTGGGATTTCCCTCTTTATTTGGACATTAACATTTCCATCAACAAGTTACATGTTGCTTAAAGGAGCAATCATATGTAAAAGCACATGCACACCGCTGGTAGGTGCTGGAGGGGGGTACTTATCTGCCGGTGCGCTGTATCCAGGGAGGTCCAGACATCCCAGAGGTACTTAAGCAAAGGAATGGAAGCAGGCACACGGTCTTTCTAAAGGTGCAGTTTATTGTGCCACCAAAGGTCCAATGTTTCGGCAAATAGATTTAGCCCTCTCCTTGATAAAGGCAATCTATTTGCCGAAACGTTGGACCTTTGGTGGCACAATAAACTGCACCTTTAGAAAGACCGTGTGCCTGCTTCCATTCCTTTGCTTAAAGGAGCAATCCAAGCAATATCCTACGTGTTTTTTTTGTAATAAATCAGTTTTGTAGTATTAGATCAGGGGTGCGCAAACAGGGGGGGCGCGGCGGTTACAGAGCCCTGCGCTCGCACCAAAGGCATTTAAATTAAATGCCGGGGAAGCGGCGAAGGCCTCTGTAACTTCTTACCTTGCCTCTGACGGCTTCCGGCGACACGTCGCCAGGGCAACGCATCAAATGACGCCGCATGGTCACGTGATGTCGCGTTGTCATGGCGTTGTGACGTCAGAATGCCGGAGCCAAGGTAAGTTTGGGGGCGCGAGGAGGGGGGCCAGCCGGTAGGGGGGCGCAGTGGAAAGAGATTGCGCACCCCTGTATTAGACAATACTGCATTTTTTCCCCATTAAACTCAATGCCATTTTTAATCAATTTTAATATACTGAGTATCCATTGATTTCTATAGCTGGTGTAACCCACCTCCCCAGCAGTGCAAGGTCTTTGCAACACTTTCCTGTTTGTGATAATTTGTTGCAAATGTTCCCAGCAGTTTGAGCTGCAAACTGCAACAATAGATAATGTTACCTTAGCAATATAAGAATACATTGTAGCTGCTGAGTTACTGACTGAAGGATTGATTGAAACTGAAAGGCGGCCATTACATGAACCCAGAGAAGCAGGATCTTTGCTAATCCATCATGGGACAACAAATCCATCGTCAGCTTAGGTCATTTGTATTCAATAAAGGTAATCAAAGGCTGCATATATTACAAAAAAAAATGTGTGTGAAGTGTCGCTCGGAGTGCCTCTTTAAATCGTTACTTAGGCTGTTACTCAATATGACATTAGTAAAAACTCATAATTAAATATTACTGGATTACTAAATGTGTATCTCTGTAAATGTGTAGACTGTGAGCTGCTGATATCCCGGAAATAAGCTATGGCATTTATGGTGTGTGTGAGAAGAGTCTTGTATGCAGTTTGTCTTGTGCTGGAAATAAATCTTGCACCCTCCGAATGCTGCAGTCAGCAATTCATTCTTTCAAGCAGCAGCTATTGTGCACCTTGCAGCTATACGGATATTAGATTTAATGTCATACACTTTGTGCACTGGCGGACCGATTACTAAGTTCCAGGAATCTAGTGGTAGATATTTATCTATAACAAGTTGATTCTAGATTCTCATTATGGTTTAGGGTCTCTTTTTCCAGGAGAGAAGCATTTACACACTGCAATAACATACACTTACCGGGCCTGATTTGTACAAGAGACAGGGTTCATTTCTAATTGGGTCAGTTGCAACAACTGAATAACAACAGGTACACTTTGTGGTCGTGGGTATTTACAACTGCAACAGTCACCTCTTCCAGCCAGACACCGTACATCTGCAGCATATCTGCGGGGTCTCCAAAGCTTCACGTATAAACAACATAAAGCAAGAGCTTTTTTGAAGGTTCATTAAAAGGTTGACCTAAGGGAGTTATTCATTTAACTGTGATAGTGCCTTGAGGGGCACTCACACAAACTCCCATTGACTTTAATGGGAGTTTCAGTGCGATAGTGCCTTGATCGGCACTATTACAATTTAACGAATAACCCCCACTAGACTTATTGAAAAGGTCACTAGATCATTTGAGGCACAAAAATGTAAGCAGTACAAAGTTGTTATTTGTATTGTAGTCTGTTAAAGGACATCAGTCTGTATAATAATCTTATTTTTTCACTACTACACTGTATAAAGGGTTACTGAGCTATGCAAGGTATATGTGCCCATATTTACTAAACAATGCTATGCCATAAGACACCTTCAAGCCACTTAAACAGGCTATGCAAGCTGTCTTATGGCATAGCACCACTTTGGAAAAACAGGCCAGGGTGCCCTGTCCAATTGTGGTTACCTTTAACCAAGGAAACAGATGTTGACGGCAGAGAACCCCCCTTTGCCACCTAGTTAGCCAATTTTCTGGTCGGTTGTAAAACCTCAGACGTGTGACAGACCCAGTTGGGTCCGAAACGCGTAGGGGGAATATGTATGTTCAACAAAGAAACCTTTTCTTCAGCTTCACGAGTGCCCTCTGCCTTCCTACCATTGAACTCATTCATACAACGGGACCTACAACAGGAGCAGACCCTGGACAGCATATGGTGCACCACCCGTCTTGTGTTCTGGCACAGGGTGCACTACTAAAACCTCAGACGCCATTGGATCCCTGGCTTTCGTTTGTAATGATAGCCTTATGCCTGGCCCAAGTATTTTTTTAATTTCCGTTACTGCATTAGCCAGATGGGTGTAGTGTAGTTCTGTGTGAACCGCTGAATTAGTACATAGTACAGTGTGGGCATTTTCTTTCAATCTGTCATTTCTTATGACACTACAGTAGTAAAACCAGAGACAGAACAGTTTTGACCTTGCCGGCATCCTAAACCAGGTGCTCTTGAAGTCAGAAATGAGAGATCCAAGTGTGTTTCATTTAATGTTTACTTCCAGTTCATTCGCTAACATTCTTGTATGTGAACCACCTTTCTACATATGTGCTAACAGCACAAACTTTTACGTTCACGCCCCCCTTGCCTGCACCCCCCCTCTTCCTTACCTGCTCTTGGGCTCCACGCGTCATATGACTTCATGTGACGCGTTGCCATTTGACCCCATGGCGTCATTTGATGCTGCGTTGTCATGCCGACGCATAAGGGAAGAGCAGTTAAGTGAAGTTGCAGAGGACTCGCGCCTCCCCGACATTTAATTTACATGTCTGGGGGAAAAGCGCGGGGGTTCTGCAACCGTGTGCCCCCCTTAGAAAATCCCACGCGCCCCCCAGTTTGCGCACCGCTGTGCTAACATATACAAAACCACGTGGTTAAACTCATACCATGCAGAAGTAGTGTAGTGTTTTTATTATAACGATAACAAACCTCCAAGTACTATGGAGTGGGAAAACCTGATATATTCAGCGTTTCTAACAGCAAGTTTTTAAATGAAGAAGGAAAACAGGGGAAGTTATTAGAATGATAATGTGATATATCATCTGTGGTACTTTAGGGTCTTGAAGTGTTGTGCAAATATTTTAGACTAATCAATTATATGTCCATTAATAACCCACCCTGATTTATTTTGTTATGCAATGTTGCATTTTACATGATGAATAAACAGCCATTATGGACAGAGTATGACGGATGACTTCTGATTTCCAACTACAGGCAGTCCTCGTTTTACAACAAATGGCTTATCCAACGCTGTGCAATGCATACCTATGTTCATTTTTACAACGCCAAAACGGCTTACCCAACGCTCTTACGACGCTTTGCAACGTTGTGTACACACATACATAAACAACGTTGCAAAGCGTCGTCAGAGCATATATATAATATTATATTATACTATATAATATATTATTTATTATGTTATATTATATATATATATATATATATATATAATACAGTACATACACTATATAATTTATGTGTGTGCTGCATATCTTATTGCCCGCGTAACATATTTGGTGTATTTTAGTGTTAAAAATGCCTTCAGGAACGGAACCTTTCATTTAAACAGTGTTCCTATGGGAAAACGTGTTTCGCTTTACAACGTTTCGCTATCCAGCGCCAATTTGAGTAACGCATTGTGTCGGATAACCGAGGACTGTCTGTACTAGGAATGCACACAGTATATCCATATACATTTATTTATATACACACACAAGTCTGATCTGATTAAAGGTGATGACTCCAGCACACAAAAGGAACAATTGAGCTAATATACGATGGAAAAAAAATGAAAGCGAGGAAGGGGGGTGGGAATGTTACTTATTTACTTTTTAGTCTTGTGTAGTTGAAAAACAGCAGAGCTGCATAGACATATAAAGCAGAGCCCCCCCAATATGGTTCTAGTCCATATAAATCAAAGTCCAGTTAGTTATAATAAGGCAGACTAGTGATACACTACACTTTAAATCAAATCTTGTGCAGCCCCCAGGAGTCTTCAATGGGGTAATCCTCTCAAGCCCTCATGGCTGCATTCTGCCCCGAAATGTCGTGTCTGCATCAGGCTTCGCGCCCCTGCACACTGCTTCCCCACGGAAGAATTACCAGGGCTGTACAAGACTGTATATAAAGTGTAGTGCATCACTAGTCTACCTTATTATAACTATCTAGACTTTGACTTGTATGGATTAGAACCATACTGGGAGACTCTGCCCTGCGTAATAATTCTATGCCGGTCGTCCTGTTTTTCAACTACACTAGACTAAATAACTCACTTTTTTGCCTCTCATATTGGCTCAATTGTTCTGTGTGTGTGCCGAAGTCATCACCTTTAATCCATTATGAGGTTTTGGGGTATAGGAGGATACCCTTACCTCCTGGCATCAATCCTTTACCCTTTCTTGTTACGACAGACTTTGCTTTTGGAACTATATGGAGTGCTTTTCAAAAAACGTTTATACCTACTTGCAAGTCTGATCTGTTCATTACTTTAAGTTATTATGGCTTTAAAAAAACCTGTTCTTTGGTTCAGAAGAATGGCAACCGGCAGGTATATAAAATAAACCCATATTAGAGTATCTTCCCCTTGTTATATAATACGAAAGGAACCACAGTGTGGTTCTAGTACAGATATGTTGCGGATCAAAGCTAGAATAGTGACAGAATAAAATATCATCGGGAATCAATATTTACATGTCGAGAAAAGAGAAATGAAACACTTGACCTGTAAAACCGTTAAACAAAGAACAAATCAAGGGTGAAACAGCGCAAAGACCTTCACCTTCAGAAGTGACTGGGATGAATGAACTTACCCTTCCACACATACCAAAAAAATCAAGCTAAGTGCTTGTGAACTAAAGCTTTTACCTGATGAAGTTGAAGCTATTCTGTCATCAGCTACTGCTTTGGAAGAATAGGTTATCATTTGTATGTTTTCCTTTTCTTTACTGAGACAGTCAATGTGGAAAGTGGATTCTGGGACTAAAGGTGCTGTAACTTCCGCACTACGACTTAGATCAAGAGGGAGACAGTGTTCAAGCTTCTCTGGAGACATATAGGCAACATCGGGTACTATACAAACAAAAGAATGTGATAGAATATTAAAAATATGATGTCCTGCGTAACAGCCACATAAGATACTTAGCTACTTCTTCACCTAGGGAGCTGGATACACACATCTTGCAGGGCTTCACCAGCATAAAAAAGGATTAACCCATCACCACTAGTCTAAGAGCCCCTATGGAGAGCAGTGTCCATATGTCAGAACCCACATTGAATGCTGTAAAAATTCAAATATAGAAAACCTTTTTGGTTTTGTGATATATTCAGCTTTTTGGGGGTCAATATGCCAGTACTAAATATGTTATACATAGACCAACTAGTCAAACAGCAGCATTTAAACAAGACTGCTGTATTGGACCACTAAATAACCATTTATTGTACAATATTCAAATGATCAAAACAGGTGTTCCCAAATCAATACAATTTTTATTCTGAGTGCCTGCATACTGTAGTCTATTCAAATATGTGGAATGATTTTTTTTTTTTTTAAGGACAGATCAATTTATAGAATATGCATATAAATCGAGTAAACAAACTATAAGGAGAATTAGAAACATGGGAAATGGGGAACAGGTATACAGATTAAAGAAATTCAGACCAACTGCTTACAATCCAAATATGAAGTGGTTGCACTAATTACATTTTTATAGGTAAGGCATATTTAGTCCAATTTTATTTGAGGGCGCTAGTGGGACATGAAATACCGTTCTCTGCAGTGTTTAAAGACCATCCATCAGGATAAGTAGGGTCCCCTTCCCACCTGTTAAATGTTAAATGAATAAATTACCCTTGGCTATTGAAAGGTCTTGCGGAGTTTGAGGATAGCTCTGCAATCCTTTTCCACCACTGAATGGAGGGGAAGGGAAATCAGACAATGAAGTGGCTAATCGCTGGGATCGTCTTCTTCGATTGCTGCGTCCCGAGGACCTAGAAAGATTCACGAGGCGTGACGTACCTAAAAAAAAAGATCTTTCAATGATTATGGAAGGAGAGCACGTCACCCGTTAGGATTCAATGCTTAAACCCTTTCATTCCAAAAGAGACTTCAAGACGCACCACTCTAGAAAGTAAAAAGTATTAAGACCCAATGACAACATGATCTCTGTTAATAGATCGTAATCTGTCATACTGGGGAAGATGTATATGGCAATATTGTATTATAGTGTGCACATAGGTGTGTAAAAAGACACCATTTGTTACGAACTGTCATATTTCATGAAAAATGAGCAAGGGGATTTATTGTTATAATGTTGTGGTTCAGATTCACTTAAGAACACATCTGGTTTATTCATTTATACAAGGAGTAGGTATTGTGCAGGAATGCCATGTTTCTCCTCTCCTCTGACCGAGGAGCGGTCAAATCATGGCGATGCGCCGGAGGGGTTGTGGCACTCTGGTACGAGGCCCTTTCGGCATTCAAAGGGTTATATAGGTCACTGCCATTGGTAACATGTGTTCAAGGAGGAACGGCCTTATTACAAGTAATGGTAAGTGCATTACCTCGGACACTTAATGCCATGTCCAACAGGTGTTAAACTAAGGGAGACTAGCATACTTTTAAATGCAAACATACGAGGTACTACAATCAATTGGCTCGTACAAATTGGTGCATGCAGTGCGGTATTTTAGGACTATAGGGAACCTGCTATTTTTATAGTATATTGGTGCCTGTGCTCACTAGATGCATTTGTCACACGAGAGAGATGATTGGGTACAAGTGTCGGATCCTCGCCTTGCATTAACTCTGCAGCAGTAAGGGACATGGGGGATTTTTTACACCCTGAAGGATCTCCAGGTTCACGTTTGTCTTTCTTGCTGCGAGCCTTCCCTGAAGACATAGCGGTCCGTAACAGCGAAGGTTTCAGCGTGACGCCAGAACAGCTAATATCAGCTTCATATGGTTTCTGACTGGGAGGTTTAGGAGAAATCGCCTGAATAAAGAAAAATAAAAATAAAGCAAGATGACATATTTCTACTGCTCCTTTATCATATTTCGGTTTTAAGTAGCAAGACAGCAACATTATCTTTGAAGCACAGAATAAAGACACAACATTATTGGGGGAACGGGGGGGAGAGAATAATATGCAACAACAACAAAAAAACACTGGGTACAAAAAACTTAAAGCAGCAGTACTAGATCTAGTCGTATAAAGCCAAACACTGAGAATGCTTAAAGGTGCAGCTCATCCTAGGACCGAACTGTACTAAACAGACACGTGTAGATTTGGGTGACTGGTGCCATGAAACACCTATACTGTATGTATAATATTAAATATATATATATATACATATACATATAAAATATATATATATTTATATTATATTATACACACCAATAATTATTAATAAAATATTTTTGGTCAACTTGAAGGTATTGCACCATTAAGTAATCTATTGGTTCTACCAACGCCTTTATCCTACAGAAAGCACAAAGTCTGCTGTGTTCCCCTCTTGTGATTCTGTTAGCGGTGCTGCTGTCCAGCTGATGTGACCTGAACGTCAGGGTCAGGGAACAGTATACATGGAGAATACATTTGATGTGAATTCAAAACGAGAAAAGAAAATTAAATAAAAAAACAAGACAGAAAAGATCCTCTTTACCTAGTAGTGCTGCTTCAAGATACCATTAGAAATAAAATGTGGGATGTTTTCTATGCTGTATATTTAGTGATGAAATGGACTTAAAAAATACTTAGACAGACATACAGGTGGCATTAGTGGCTCAGGCATGTGTACAGTCAGGGAAACACACACGCGCACACACGCACGCACGCTAACAAATATAAACATTGTGGAAAAACTATTTCATATATATATTCTAGATTTCAAAAATATGTATACAATATGTATGACTAGAAAGCAGAAAGGGAGAGATGCTTCCTAAAATGTATTAATTGTTCTTAAAATAGCAAGTAAAACTACAGTATAAGTGTCAGTACAAAAGTAGTGGTACCATCACACTTCGACCAATATATACAGTACATATATTTTACACACACATACCCTCGTATATACACATACACACCATGCAAAATAGATAACAAATTTACCATTTTCCATTTCATGTAAAAATTAAGATTAACGGGAAGAAAGTTATTTCAATATAATGTGTTTCCACAAAAGAGGTGCGCATTGATCCTGGAACAAAGAACCTTAAACTGTATGTATGGCAGCAAATTACGTTTTCAATCAAAACAGGTACAATAGTCTTAAAAAAAAAAAAATAAACATCTTTGTATACTTAAGAAAAACTAAAAACCAAAGACCCAAAAGCCTGTCTTCTCATTAGTGCTGGCCACGTAGATTAGTACGCTATATAAAAAGAAGCCTATAATATCTTTTCTCCAACATGTACCAGGCTGGATGTATTTCAGATGTACTACTGTACATGACAAACTGAAGAATAGTTAATATAGTCAACACCGGTCTCTGAGACTGTGTGGCCTTTAATGTGTCTTTCTTCCAACCCCTGAGAGACGAGCATTATGCATGGAGAAAGATGGGGAAGGAACGCTTTCGTAGACGGAGGATAGTAGGCTCGTCCCCACTCCTGGGCTTCATCTTCCAATGGATCCTCCAGTTTATGGATTGCCAAGGAAGCTGCAGACCCTCCGCATTCAAAAGATGATACGTTGCATAAAGAATGAAAGCAGATAACTTCTTGTTCCGCAAGTGGCGACTACCGAGTTCTTTTAAACAAAGTCTTAGAACGGTGTTTAAGGAAGCACCGCACGAGCTTTAAATTGTCAGATAAATCTGCAGTTCATATTAATTATAGCCACAACATGTAAATAAACACATTTTATTGCACATTTTCACACTGGTGAAAGGCATCAACTACAACAACTCCATAATATTCAAATTGCTGCATACATGGTCAGCTCTATAGGAGAATAAAATAAGTCACATTGTTTTAGACAAAAAGTGTTAACTTAAATATTATTTTCTCTACATTATGCAACAAAAGGTACTCACAGGAAATAACACTAGATATCCATTAATGCAAATCTTTCTCAGAAGGAAACAAGAAATGTCATTCACAAAGGAGTGAACCTGGTTTATTGTATGTTAAAGGTTTGTATTAAATGGGAAATCTTAGCAACTTCAGAATAGTAATTGTGTTTAAATAGCGCACCAACTTCAATAAAAATATTGATTTTCCGTTTTTATTAACAAAATACGTTTCTCATCACTAGTGCTATTATAAGAATTATATTAACACGCTGTAAGAGAATCAGCAATGAGGTGGATTCTGGTCTAGTAAGTACAGAAATAACAGAGGTCTGCTCCATATATTACAAAAAAAGTTCTGCAACAGTGCTTCAGTGTATTTTATAATACAAATAGAGATGTAAACAAGCCTTGGTCATTGGTTTGTAGGCTTCAAGGTCTATCACTAAAACAATAGGCTTCACTGTATCAAATGCCACATCATTTCTTCAACATGATTCAATGCAGAAGCTACACGTTTGTGAGAAGGCATAAGGAAGATGGTTAGCGCAAGAGTTCCCATGTAAAACAATTACATTGAAAAGAAACAATCATTAAAATTACAAGATATGGCTCAAAAAGACATGGCAGGAATCGGACTTCCAGACAAAATACACCTGCTTCATTTTTTTTTTTCAGATTTCACATAGAAAGCGCAATGTCCACCCATAGAAAAGATGAAGTCAAGAAAAAGAAATTATGGCTCAGGTTACACATCCAGAAAAACAATTAAAAAAAATAAAAATAAAAGAACAGCACAATTCTCCAAGCAAGCGGAAGGAAAACAACAAAGAAAACGTAGCATAGTACAATGGCGTGCCGCGTTAGGCAGCGGAAAAGACACCGACAGATTGTTGGGTAGCAATGATACCGTTATTACACCCCTTGGTGTGCGGACATGTCTGACCCCTTTGTTTTCGGAGGGACCCGCAGTACTTTGCACTCGCACCGCAGAAGGATTCATCACTTTCCTTACTTGTTTTTTGTTCCTTTCCTTCTCTATTTTGTTGGGGAAATGTTGGTATTTTGGGGTAGACTGTACATTTTAGCGCAGATCAGTGCTTGTATAGAACTGCAGCTTCCTTCCATAAATCACAAGGAGCACATAGGGAGCCCTTTACGCTACACCAGGAGTGGCCAACTTCAATCCTCAAACGCCACCAACAGGTCAGGTTTTCAGGATATCCCTGGTTCAGCACAGGTGGCTCAACCAGTCCCTGGTCCAGTCTTTGACTGAGCCACTGATTGAGCCACCTGTACTGAAGCTGGGATATGCTGAAAACCTGACCTGTTGAGGGGGGAGGGGGAGGTGGGCTTGAGGACTGGCGCTGAGCACCACTGCCCTACTGGATTGGAAACCTGATAACCCCCTCCCTACGCCCGCCATTTTAGAAGATGGAAGGATAGGTTTGTGTTGAATCCCAGCGAAGTTAAGATGCTTTTAGTGTCATAAATGAAATCCCGTTAAAGATGGGAGCATCCCAACTTCTGCAGAAAAAGAAAATAGCTCAATCTTTTTATATTTGATTTTGTAGAACTTTTCTGCTCCTAGTACAAACATTTAATATTTTAGTAGTAAAGAGCATAAAGGACGCAAATTTATTTTACGAATAATATTTTTTTCCTATGTTCACAGCGCTTTACAAATAATTTAGTACAATAACAGCACCTGCCCTGAAGAGCTTACAATCTAATTTTGATGTCCGAGGCACAGGTAGATGAAGTAAATTGCCAGGGTAACAAGGAGAGGGACACTGGGATTTAAACCAGGTTTACAGTTCACGGTCTTCAAAAGCTGTGCTGTTCCCATTAACCTACTTAGTTTTTTTACAGCCCCAAAGCAGTAGGTTTTTAATTCTTTTAAATTTGCAACGCTAATATTAAATAAGTTCGGGTGGCTAAAAAAGTGAAAGTAAAGGTGTGCTCATTTGCGTGCCATTTCCCAGAATCCCTGGCTGCAGTGGGAACACTATGCCAAGAGATAATGGGGATGGGCAGGGTTGCAGACCTGTTCTCAGACTTGTGAATGCGCTCACAAGCGGTATTATTACTTGCTGTACCAAGCTAATATGTTACAAAAGTTTTTTTACTTTATTGCAAGGACAGCATGTGTCTCTATGTTGAACTACCCCATAAGGTATCACCCTACTCAACAATGTGTTGCTGTTTTAACAAATGGATGTTCAAACATTTCCTTTTTCACAAAGAAAACATATCAATGTAGAAAAGTGTAGTCAACAAGCACCTAAAAAGGCAGGACTCAAGCTGCATTGGAGCAATGGTCTTTTCTGACAAACAAGTGCTGACAGTAGCTCTTAGAAACAACCCCCGGTACTAAAGTTACAGTATTAGCAACCTGGCTCCGTGTCACCATGAGATTTTCATCCAGGGCCTGTTTGGCGGCGGTGGCCCTGGTGCATTCTGGGCCACAGCAGTCCTGTATTTCAGGGGACAACGGTAACTTGGTGAACCCGGATTGGATTCCAAATCGCGTGACGACATGGAGGCAGGCTGGCAATACTGAAGATAAAACACGCTTTTGACGTTCAAAAGCACCGCACCAAAAGCAGGCACTGATTTTAGGGACTTGAGAATAGGTAAGTTACAGCCCTGTAGTGGGTCCCTGCTGGGATCTTGCAAAAGAACCACACTCTCCCATTTCATACCTCCTCCAGCCTGGGAGCCTTTTCACTGACATGTTCCTTCTTTTCTGCATCATCCAACACAACAGCTTTAGATGCCAGCAAACCTTAAAGAGAAAACAGGAATACAAATGACAGACGCTTTGGCAAGCCTGGGTAGGGAAGAAATACAAATCGGTATAAGTAAACTTCTTTCATGCACATGGAATCTTTCCTGATATAACCACATAAGAAACGGTATAATTTGACTGTGGAATTATCCTCATTCATCTCTATGTGATTATCTTAAAGGGGTTTCTTTCGCTTTACACCTGTCCACTACAGAAGCTATACAATATCAAGACGTTATGGTTTGGTGATATAGCGGATTACGCTGAAGTGCATTAATAGAACCCCTGGTTTATGAATCACGGTTTACTTTCTCTGTACTCCTTAACCACGTAAAACAGATGGTGAAAAAGGAAGAGTTGATGCTAGCCAAGAAGAACAAGAAGAGCGGGATAAGCAGTTCATTTGAATGCTTTTCACACTTTCAAATACTTCCAATGACGAATATCACCAGAAATCGAATATCGCTGCCACCTTACTCACGTAGAGATTGCGAGAAACCCCCCAAATATTTAGCCAATTAAACTATTTGAGCTTCCATGTAGGGTCCTGTTAGCCAGAATGAGTGGAAATGTTCGCATCATGGTGGCGATATATAGCGGGCAGCAGATTAACGTACTATTCCCACAAGGAGCCGTTTAACAAAATGGGATCATAAAAGGGAAACGTGTTTCCCAAATCGACAGGCCATAAATGCACACAACTAGCCATGGATCGTCGGCTATTTGCTTGAGTTGCCAATTTAGTGAACTAAACTTAGAGCTCGTGTCGAGAACTACTTCCTATTAACTACATAAATATTAAGTAATCAAAATGTAGCATACACTTCCGTCATTGTGACATTATAGAAGCAGAGCCTATTCTCGTTAATAAAGTACAGGAGAATCAGACGGCTACTTGTAATCTGTTTCTCCATCACGTTTAAATCCTGTGTTCTTTCAGAGTTTGCAAAAAAACCATATGAGATCGTTTCAGTTTTGAGGAATAATCCAATATATTTAAAATAATTTGGATAAATTGCTATGGCTAGAGTGATCAGATCCAAAAACCCTGGGAGGTGGGAAGGGGAAAGAACGAAGACATGGTGCAAGTGTGGAGAACATATTACAGCAACAACAAGTTTTGAAATAATAATCTGTGTATACTGTACATCTTTATTTAGTGCTCCCATGTATACACTTTACATAAATAGCAAGAGATCGAACATGGAAATGTAATACAACACTAATACAAGAGTAAACTCTGAAAGCCCTGAAGAGCTTACAGCAGGGGGTGCTCAATTCCAGTCCTCAAGCTCCCCCCCCCCCCCCCCCAAACAAGTCAGGTTTTCAAGATATCCCTGCTTCAGCACAGGTGGCTCAATCAGAGGCTCACTCTCTGAGTCACCTGTGCTGAAGCTGGGGTATCCTGAATACCTGATGGGTTGGGGGGGGGGTGGCTTGAGAACTGGAGTTGAGCATCACTGACTTACAGTATAAGTGGTATAGTGAAAGACGTCTACAGACAGTAGCAGTGAGTGCACTGGCCCATAGTGCATGACTAAGAGGGTGAGTGCATCTGAAGAGGGCAGTGCGTTCGTGTTCGCAGTTACTGAAAGGTTTAATTAAGAAGGTGAACTTTCGGATCGATCTTGAATAAGAGAAAGAGAGAAAGGGAATTTGAATGCTGCAATATGAATGGCTTTCAATGGATTATGCTTGCCTGTGAGGATATGAATGTACTATTAGAGAAGCCATTATGAGAAACCACCATGCTTCCGCTTCCCTTTCGGACATCGCTCTCTCTCTCTCCTTCATCCTCTTTTCTTTGTGTGCGTACTCAAAGACGGATTTACTCTCACTCGCTTTCAATGTTTTTTAGTTAGTATGTTCCCTACTCTCTAACATGCTGCATTTTGTGCAGCTCTTTCCATTGGGAGGCAGCCGCTTAGCTCGCAGTGTTATTTCATTTTACAAGTAGCGCACAGTTAGTGATGGCTACGTACATATTGCCATTTAGATTGTAAACTGGGCAGGGACTCCTTTCCCCAATGCTTACTTTTATGTATTATGTACTTATCTCTAATAGAAGGGTTGCACGGAAAGAATCAGTATATTCGAAAAATATGCCGTACAACACTATCCAGCGCCATCCGACATCGTGCAGCCCTACAGTACCAAGTTAATCGGCAGTGTCTCCCAGCATTAAATATTGCCCAAAATCTATCATGTAATCACCAGCTCTGTCAACATATCAGTCCCCATGGGGACAGAATGTAATGACACCGGGCCACATCAAGCTGTAGAAATAAGGCATTTGCACAAATAAGTCCATGTAGTTACTTCATATAGGCTTGGGGGAGATTATATATATTTTCTTGGGATTGGGGAAACAGCCCACATGCAATATATAAACAAATACTGAAATAAGCGTTTGTTGTATTTCACAAAGTATACTTTCCCCGCAGTCTGAGTCTCTCACCCGGAGGGAAGAAAGGCAAATGTCCAGGAAGATAAACCTATAGCGCAAAGGATAAAAACCGTAGTGTAATATGTCATGGAATGAGCCAATTTCCACTGTAAGGGTCCACACTCACAAGACATCTTCTCAATCAGGCGTAATGAAAAGAGATATCAGGCATCAATACCCAGTGGTGTCTGTGCCGGATCATAGTTCCCTCCCGACGTCCGATTAAGACGTTTCTCCATCACATCTATCTGAGTGGACCTAGAGCCCAAGAGTATTGATGCCTCACATCTCTTCATTATGCCAGATTGAGAAAGGGCTTGTAAGGGTGGACCATTAGATTGGGAATTGGCCCTTTCCATTGCATATTACACAATGTTTTGATCCTATGCGCCATAGGTTTGTCTTCCTGGACATATTTTCTTGCACGGGATGAGAAGCTGGGGGTTTCCGGAGCAGAGCCGCATTAAACCTAGCTTTGTGGACCTCCTGTTTCCCAAGATACATACCTGTGAACAGGCTGTCGGTAGCAGCCCTGGCTGGGCACACAATAAAACTTTTTAAAGGTTAAGTGAGCCAATAATAGGAAGCTGCACGCCTGAATGGGACGTTTGGTTGCGGCCGTTTCGGTGTGACCAAGCAGCCACCTGCGCTTCGTTACAACTTACATCGCCGCTGCAGCCGATCCGCCAATGAAATCCCCGCCGCCAGACGGTTCTAAGTTAAGTTTTATTACTGTTTCAGTTAGGGGGTTCATTTAAGGCGTTTTAGCACTTGGGGTAGGGGGATAATTAAAGGGTTTTAGTGGTTGGGGAATCTGGTTAGCTTAAGGATTTTAGCTGTTAGGGTAGGGGGTTAATATAAGGGTTTTAGCAGTTGGGGATTAGGGTAGGGGGTTTCTAGGAAGAGGCACATACGTTAGCGGTGAATTGGCCGGCGGGGAATGAGTCTCAGCGAAGCGCCAGCAGCCTTTGGTCGATGCAAAACATCCGCAACCAAATATCCTAGACCGCTGCGCGGCACATGACCTTTAAACAGGATTGAGATAGCGGCCCCGCCTTTGGAGGCAAGTATCGCAGGAAGTAGGGGGTCTCGGGAGCGGCAATTAACACGGTCCAGCTCCGGAGACCCCGTTTCCTACCCAGGGGAGAAATTATATTGGAAAGAAAAAAAAAATTCTTCTTTAAAATATGATTATATAGACTTGATGAAGACACATCTGGATCCTATATTTTACACACACACACACACACACACACACACACACACACACACACACACACACACACTAAGAAGTACCTGTGATTTTGTTGAGACGTGCCCTCTTTGCTTGAAATGAGCTGGCTTGACTAATTTTCCTCTTTAACACAAGCTCATCATCTGACGGCTGTAGCGACATCATTGGAACTTGTAATGCAATTCCTAAATTCATGACATTCACAAGGCATTTCATTAAATAAAATGAAAAAAAAAAAAAAAAAAAATTATAATAATATATGTAATAATAATTATACAGACATGTATGCTAACCCACTTGGGTTTCTTCTGTAACCCACTTGATTTGACATTTCTAAAAGATTTCAATAATAGTACTAATAACTTTATTTCATATAAGGATCCCTGCCCAGATGCGCTTAGAGGCTATGTTTATGGAGCCTGAGGCACAGGGAGATAAAGTGACTTGCCCAAGGTCACAAGGAACTAACACCGGGAATTGAACCAGGTTCCCCTGAACATCACACCTTCAAAACGGTGTCACTGTTTTCATGCTAAATATTCAATCGCCCTTAAAGTAACCATGAAAACCAATATTCTAGGAACACTGGATTCAAGTACATCAGCTCCTGAATTTGACCTGTTGGACTATTGATTGCTTCATAACCACTTTGTAAACAAAGCACAAAAGATTCACTTTTAGTTGAGGAATGACAAAAAGTGTTTTTATCAAAAGATCTCAGATACAGATTTTAAAAAAACAACCTTTACACTTTTTGATTTCCATGGACATTTTAAAAGTGAAAATAATTATTATAATCATACTTACACTTGTCCAAGTTTAAAAATAGGGCCAATCAGATACATTACACCTATTAAACATGCCACTGTCCTTAGTTCATTGTAATCTTCATTTAATCTTATGAGGGACTGGCCATTTTAAATTATAATTTCCATTAGTTCAATTTGTAACAAAGTCTTTAAATACTGTATGCTTTATAATTGATGTGAACGCAGCAAGGCACAGGGCACTTTTGTCAGGTGCCTTTAGGGGAAATATGGGTATGACTTAAAAATGAGCCGTACTGTGAAGCTTCTCAGCCATCCCATCTTATATTCTCTCAGCAATAATCACTGATGGAAACCAAAACTGGTGGATTCTTTACAAAGCCTATGAGATGTAGTTCAGGATCTCCTGCATATAGAGTGTAATCAGGTGAAGCTACTACAAAATGGAAAACATTTTTACATAAATAATACCCTTACACCTACAGTGAATGGATTAAGAGAGGAATATGTGCTCGTTACAATTACAGAGAATACATGTCCTACTGTATCGCTTAGAGCTGCAGAGACTGGTTTGAAAGTGGGAAATCTGGATACCTTTCTATTTGTGACACTGGTGTAGTCACAGTCACATACCTGTATAGGAGAAGGGGGGAGGCAGTGTGAGGGGGAGGAGGGAGGAGTGTAAGAAGGGGGGGGGGGCGAGGGAGAAGTGTAAGAGGGGGAAGTGAACCTGTCAAAAGCTCAAAATTCAAATTGACTGGCAACCGGGGGGTGGTGGGGTCTCCAGAGCTAGGTTGAGACTTCTCCCCCCTCACCCACCCCCACCATCGGTGCTACTAGGGAAAAGCTTTGAGGGCAATTGCTACTCTAACCTTTTGAGTGCAAGACGACAGCAGCACCCGGGTGCCACCGTTCTTTCGAATTTCCCCCACGTGGCTTCTTGGTGTCACAGCCAGGCTCCCCCAGGACGTGAACTCAAGTAGAGAATACACCACATTTGTTCACCTAGCATTATGTGAACGCCCCCTAAATACATTTTGAGTAGCCATAAGGAGGTTCCGGTTATGAGGCACTCGAAGGGTTAAGTGCCAGAGGCGCCTGCAACGTATTGCTGATACATCTGGCACGCGGGGTTAATGCGGGCTTGCTTTCAGAGAGGTCTTATACGTTCAGAAGTGGCAGATCGAACAAAGGTGAGCGAGTTCTACTATAATTAATCCCAGAAAGTTACAAAATGAGCCTCTTCAAACTGAAAAGCAAAGAGAAATGTCATTGTACCCAAGTTCCTGCTGGATGTCGGCTCTTCCTCTTCCTGGAAGATGTCAAGGGGTTTACAGGTGAAAGTCTCGTCCCTCTTCGATGACCCTTTACACCACTTTCTTTCCTCTTTGTCTTTATTGCTGTTCGCACTGGTCCTTGGTTTGTTCCCCGATTTATTTTTCACTGCCGCTGCCGCCGCCGCTGCTTTTACTAATGCTATCCAATCCTTAAAGGAAACACCACAGCGCATTACGTTTTTTTGGGTGGCGAATAAATTATTAATAGATGTCCTAGTACACACAGGGTTAAAAGTTATCTTGCCACGTTCACTACTGCTGCATTAATTACAATTAATGCAGATAGCCACTTCCAGGGATTTCCAGACGACAAAAGGTCAGCTTCATTAGTGAATCGTATAAAAGCACTTTCTCTAGCCAAAGAACATATTAATGTGTATACATTTGGTAATATTTATCTTTATGGTTTCTCAGCGCCATACTGTAACACACCGTGATCAAAGTAATAAAGAAAAACTATACATCACAACCTTTCCAAAAACAGCATACAAATATTTGAATTGCACAGACCAAAACTAGCTATTTTTAGGGGTGCAAACCGCAACCATTTATTGCCCAAGCCTAACAAATGCCAGGAAATATCTTGCAGCATAGAAATGTCACGTTAAATAGGATTCGTAAAGGTGACAGTCTTTATTAAGACTAAAACGTCAAATATGTTGCCATCTCTGGAAACACTATTTGGCGAGAACCAAAGAGTTTATAGGCCACATGAATTGGGACAACCTGCCGTATATTGCAAAAGCTTTATTTATTTTTTTTTTTTTTTGACTAGTGAAATATTTCCTTCCACGTGAAATTAAATTAAATAAATAAATAAATTACTAGGGATGTCCTGCTCTTTCAACGCTGGCTGCACTTTACATTGGAAACTCATGTTTATCAAGTAACGCAGATGGTTTTATAGAAGAAGAAAGAAAAAACATAGTACTCTACAGTACTTGGATTTAAAAATGCACTGATATAACGGCAAAAACAAAAAAGTCACAAGTTGACAATTGACACACGAGCATGACATTTCATTAAACTCTTACCTGCCCTTTTGCATCTTCGGGCATGGATTTGATGTGCATCTTTTTCAGGCATCTAATGACTCCATCATAAAACTGCACTGTATAGGCCCCTAGAAATAGGATTGACGTGCATACATTACAAAAGAACTGGATGATTAAAACAGCACTGATGTCACAAATTCAAGGTTGTTTTACATATAGGTTACTGTGTATCAAAACGTCACAATAAGAGAAAAGAAAGTTACTAAAAGTAAAATGACAAACTTAATTTGACACAAGCACGCAGAAAGGTAAAGATGGGAACTACTTTGAAAGCATTTAGTTATCATGGAAACTCACATTACATGAAAAGATGTTATAATACATTTACTAGATTACCTTACATTAAAACAGCAAAATATGTGAAATCTTATGGGGTTATTTTTAAATGTATTTAAATAAAATCAGTTCTGTAGTACTCGCTAATACTTACTGCATTTTTTTAAATAATATTATTCAACTCTTAATGCCATTTTTTACTGAGTTTTAAAGCATCCTTTGATTTCTATCGCAGGTTTAGCCACCTCCCAAGCAGTGCAAGATATTTATATAAGGATACATTGTAGCTGCTGAGTTACACTGACTGAAGCGGCCATTAAACGTTGGACAACTTAAGAGCTTTTACAGATTTATAACAGGAGCACCAAACGATTGCCAGCTTAGGCAAGAATGTAACATTATACAAACAGGGGGTGAGGGGGAGAGGAATGTAGTATTGCTGCTTTAAATCCATTAAAAATATATTACAAGACTGAGGAATGAATAGAAAGATTCAAGATTTGTTCGTTGTACTAGAGCGAAAAGCGTACGGGCTGTAATATAGTGCGAGCGTCAATGATAATTGCAGGTTATGACCCTGTAGTTGCTATACTTCAGGCGCACGCGCGGCCTGGAGCGTTGGCGCGGCAGATCTGGGAAAATACAATACATTTGTATTTTCACGCTGCGAGCCAATCACAGCGCGGCCTGACACTGACGTCAGAGTCACGCCCCCTAGCTGCGCACACCGGGTGCGCGCACTATATAACAAGCCTTACACAATCAGCGTCCTGTTTTTTTTTTTTAAAGAAAATCAATGCATGAAACATTTAAGAGCAATGTGAAGTGTCTGTAAACTCTGCCGATTTGAGCATAAACATATTAGCTATACTGTAGATAGAGCATTAAACCGACACGCCTACATAATAGGCATGATGGTCTCCAAATGTCACACAACAGATGAAGGAATACCTACTGTACTTCGTTATAATAAAGATTACAAAAATTCAATACAAATTGCCCTAATAATAAGGCCTTGCTGGTTTCAAACGGTGCTACTAAATTAAGAAGTAATTAAGCTTGTGTGGCTTTCAGTTGGCTATTTAATCCCTAGTTTTAAGGCTTTCCAATGTGAGCAGCCTATTACCTTTCACCAGATAAGATAAAATCGGAATTACTGATATAGACAGAAGGTGTCACTGGTTCCGTGGACAACTACTGAGGAGAAGAAACGAATGAATATCTGCAGGTTGATACCAAAATGTTATTTATCTGACGCATTTTCCACAGTGACGTAAGGCCTGGGACATAGTGAATGGAAGCTCGCTGAGGCGGGCTGAGCCGCGCTGAGCAGATGCACAAACCCCCTGCATCTGTCATCAGTGCGGCTATAGTTTCCCCTTCCGCATGGAGACTGTGATGGCGGATACAAAAGATTTGTTCAAAAAAAGGTTGGACATCTTTTTAGATGGGAAAGGTATACAGGGATATACCAAATAAGTATACAGCTAAACCCCGTTATAACGCGCCTCGTTATACCGCGATTCGGTTATAACGCGGTTTTCCCGTGGCTCCCGTTTTTAAAAAAAAAAAAAATTTAATTTTTTATTTTTTTTACATTTTTTTTTTGCACACTGCACACACTGCGCTCATTGCTCACACTGCCACACTGCACACACACTGCACACTGCACACACACTGCTCATTGCTCACACTGCACACACTGACACACTGCACACACACTGCTCATTGCTCACACTGCACACACTGACACACTGCACACTACACACACACTGCTCATTGCTCACACTGCACACACTGACACACTACACACACACTGCTCATTGCTCACACTGCACACTACACACACACTGCTCATTGCTCACACTGCACACACTGACACACTGCACACTACACACACACTACACACACACTGCTCATTGCTCACACTGCACACACTGACACACTGCAC